>NC_033629.1:3404064-3648164 GCF_001540865.1 Ananas comosus
AGAGCGGGCGAACGGGGGAGCCAGGGTGGCGGCACCACTCGCGGTCTATACAACCAAGCAGGGCAAAGGGGCCTGCATACGCACAACTAGACGCCAAAGCGATACGGTCCACCGTCAACGTCTGACGCACCACAGTTATCCGGAACAACCTGAACGGACCCTGTAAATAATCCCACTCGCCGAACCAGCACGATGTAAAATACAGATTTCTACACTACCCTGTGTAGTACTCCGTCTCCGAGAAATGCGACATGTTACAATTCTTTTTGATTTTGCAGAGCCACAGGTTCCGGCTGCTGCACCGTCTGCGGACCAGGATCGAGGCAAGGGCGTCGCGAGTTAGAGCCCTACCCGACGTGCTGAGCTAGAGGTGCCCTTCTGCAGGTAGAGGTTTTGTTTCGAGTTTATGTACATAGTTGACTTAACTCGCCAGTGCGAGTAGCTCTGTATTTTTGGATCCGAACTATGTATATGAAACTCTGTTTTATTTAGCTTCAGTTTTCTCTAGCAGCTCTCTACTACTGTTTGTAGTAGTGTTTGATTTACAGGTACAACTATCGCTTCGTATACAGGGAAAATTTCTTTGTATACGGCGGATTTGTCGGCGTGCCCGGGGAACGTGTAATCCGGGGCGTGACAACAAGATAAGTCTAAGACTATAAGAATAAAAATAAAATGGAATAAACTAGGTGTATGGACCGCACTCGCCGTCGCGCGGCCGACTGGCTCAGCTCGTGCTCGTGCCGTGCATGCGTGTGTTTAAACGAGAGCATAACTCCCATATTCTTCCAAGCAACTAGCTTGAAAATAAAGAACTATATAAAAGCCACAAACACCCTTTTGGTTTCCAATGTAGGACTAAACATCACACATAAAAATTTTAGTTCGGTTCCCAAGTGGCCCATTAATAATTATTGGGCTCTCACGAGGCTTTAACAAGTTTTAAATTACAACAAACCCAACAAAATCCAATAGGTTATGCCGTGTGTGTGCAAGTATGTGTGTATTGGGGAGATAGAGATGACGGTGAAAGATGCTGAAAATGATAGGTTATATGATAAATGTATATCAATATGCTAGAAAAAAAAAAAAAATCCTTTTTCACTCCTTGAAATGTTGGTGAGAAAAAAGATTTTGTTTTTGTAAAAAAAATTGAAAAATGAAATGAAAAGTTTCCTTGAAATATGAAAAATAATTTTTCAGAAAAATTAATTTTCCTATGAATCAAGCACACGGGAAAAAAAAATAGTCTGAAAAATATTTTTCTTGGATATTCCTCAAAAAACTAATCAGGCCCTCAGCGAGTCGAGCACAGAAGCATCCTTAACTGTCGACAAGAGGCCACATTGTGAGTAAAGAGATGATGGTTTATGACTAGGGTATCGTTGATGATGTTGGAGTACTTTAGAAGTAAAAGGTTCTATTTGTTTTCTAGGACTTGACATATAGATCGTAAGATAATCTCTCGACGCATTAAAGATAATTAAGTAAAGTACTGAAAACTTGTATGCGTCGAAACTGCAGTAAAATATATGTAGCTTGATTTACTTTTTGTTTCGCATTTGGTGTGTGCGCGAACATTGAAGCCTGGCAAGTGAACATTAGAGTCCGATACATGAGCATTGGAAGTTTATTGCAGTGGCATGAGACAGCATTAGAACCAGATACATGATCCAGTTGGATCTGAATATGTATATTGATATTGTAGCTTGTAGTGCTATTTATTTTCGTTAGTTTTAATTACATACTCGTCAGTGACTGACTATGGAGGAGAAGCTAATATTTAGATAATATGTACGCCAATTTTCATAGATCGATCGCTTGGCTTATTATCTATTTGTTTACCATTTGTGAGTAGTAAAGTGTAGCTCTAAATTGTTTTATTTGACCTATGTGGGTAGCTGGATGTGCTATTTCCTTAATAATTGAAAGTTTTAGAGGAAATTAATATTTATTTCCAATATTGGTTCTTGAGGATTTTTGTGTTCGAAAGTATCTATTCCTTGAGCACGTTGGAGCTCAGTATAGCTCGGTATAGGGCGAACAAAATACTGTGCTATTTACTAAGTAATTGAAGTCATTAGTTGAAATTAATATTTGATGATTTTAGGTCTCTAGGCCTTTCGTGCTCGAAATATCTGCTCTTTAGAAGGTTGAGGCATGAAACACAGTTTGGGGCGAAAAAGATGTGGTATTTACTAAATAATCGGAGTTGTTGATTGTCTTTGATATTGGGTCTTGAGGCCTTTCGTGTTTGAAAGATATCTGTAAATTTTTAAATATATTGGAAGGGGAAAAACGATTTGAATCGTATATGATTTGTGTCGAACAAGTTTGGAACGTAAAACACCATTCGGCGGCAAGGTTTGGGACATAAAACATGATTCGATGGCAGGATGTGGGACATGAAACACGAATTCACTACCGGCCAAATATTCATTCGCCGTGTTTAACTTAACTATCTGGCCCAACCCGGCCAGCATGGCGTTGACATCAAACGATTTTTACAGATTTAAATTTATAGAAACTATTTTTAAAATAAAATTTTTTTAAAGGGCTAATTACGAAAAATGTCCGAGCGTGAAACACAATTTGATGGCGTGATGTGGGACGTGAAACACAAAACCGGTACCGCCCAAACACAAGTCAAATTAAGCAGCCATTGATTGGTATGTTGGATATTATTATGATTGTGACGCGTCAACAGAAGCATCCAAGGCCTTCCAGTGTAAGAATGACATGCGTGCATTATCAATTTCCCAACGTAAAATCAGTGTCCACGTACGGGTGAAACCATAACGAGATAAGACATGTACGTGCCACTATTCCCTTATAACTAATCCCATCGCGCGCATTCATCCGATTCCGTATAGCAATCCACAGCATTTGAAAATAAAGTAATTAATTAGATTACTTAGTGGGCGTGTTTGGCTAGCCCATTGTTTACTCTAGAATCGGAATCCGAATCGGAATAGATGAATTCGTTTGTCCGTATTTGATATGTGGGATTTTCATTCCGACTTCAATTCTCGGGTAAATGAGAATCCCCTAATTACCTCTTTTTCCAATCCGGTATAGGAGGCCGGATTGAAAATTGAATTCAGGCAGAATGAATTTATTTGGATTAAATTTAACTTTTTAAGCTTGATTTTTAACTAAAATATAAGTTTTAAGTTTAAAAATTATATTTATAAATTTTTATTTGAACTTAAATTAAAAATTAAAATTCTATCAAGCATTTTGAAATCTAATTTATAAATTTGAAGTTGAATTTAAATTTAATTAAAAATTAAAAATTTTATTTAAAATTTAAATTTAATTTATGGATTCAAATTGAAATTTAAATTATAATTTTAAGTTTGAATTGGAATAAATCGAAATTTAGATTTATATTTTGAATTATCCGTTCAATTTCAAATTTTAATTTTTTTAAAAAATATATTTAAAATTTTGACATCATTTTAAAATTTTAACATAAATTTTTAGTATTCAATTTTTAGTTTGAATTTAAACTAGTATATTATAAAGATAAATTAAATTGACATATTAATTTGATTAGTTTCTAATATCTATCTGAACCAAATACCAATAATGAGAATATTTCATTCCGATTTTCATTCAGATGGCGAATCAAACAGAATAATATAATAAATCATTCCGATTCCATTTCCAGCTTATTCCCATTCCGATTTTAATACCGATTCCGACTTCGAACCAAACACACCCAGTATTTCTTTTGAAGGAAAAATATTTACAAAATGTAAAAAAAAAAACAAAAACAATCAATTAAGTGCAATTTAAGTATATCAAAAGAATCAAATAGAGTATCAAATATAATGTTATAAAAAGATAAATATAAGTTATTTTCCAATAATATATTTTTCAATGCAAGTTTTTCCTTCTATAACAAATATACATAAAAAGTGAAGTTAGGATTTTTTTTAAAATATCCTTTGTTCTAATTTTGTTACTCATATTTCTTCATATATATATATATATATATATTAATAATAGAGAGAGAGAGATAGAGAGAGAGAGAGAGAAGAAAAGAGAGAGTAAAAAAAATTGAGCTACCGACCGTCCCTAGAGCAAGTGGCAAAGGGCTTGATGGTTGGTACCCGAGACCAAGTTCGAATCCTAGTTGATTCACATTCTAGAATTTATTTTAAATGAAATAAACGAAGCGGGTAGCTACGTGCTATATACCAATCTCTCAAAAAAAAAGAGAAAAAAAGAAAGAAGAAAAAATTGAGCTAGAATGCTTTTAGAGTTTCGTGCCATTTTACTTCTAAATTTATAGTTTCGAATGAAGGATGTAGATTGGAATTGATAGTATCCCTTAATTATATACTACTTATGTGTGAACATATATACATATCATATACTTCATTCTCTATTTAAAAAGTTGGTGCGTAACTATTTTTGTTTCGCTACTCAACAAGTGCAATTAATTGTTGGCTTCGTGGGATTTTGATCAGGCCGGACCTCCATGTAACTCGGGTCTACAAGAAGCCCTAGTTTGGTTCTCTTAGTGGAATATTTTTCTAAAATTTTTAACGGAATGAGTGAACACATGGGACAAATATGGATTGGTAGACGCGATATCAGCTATTACGTACCTACTATATTTAAACTTTTTTATCTTAGTAGTAGGGTGCAATCCACCGTTCGCGCGAGCCAGCTCGTGTTCGGCTCGAAATGAATTGAATCGAATCGCTCGTTTAGTAAACGAGCCGAACACGAGCTTAATTTTTTCGCTCGTTTAATAAACGAGCCGAACACGAGCTGGGGTCAACTTGCTCTCGGTCGCCTCGATAACAGCTCGAATACATATATTTTATATTTATATAATTTATTTAATTTATCTTTATATATATAAATAAATAATTATACATATAATATATATTTTAATTTTTTAATTTTTAGCAAAATAAAAATATAAAGAGCTCAATGATAAAAAGACTCATTTATATGTAAAGTTTCAACTATTAGATCAAAGTCTAATTAATAGATAAAATTTTATAAATTTACTTTTTATATATATTTAATCCAATCATTTTAACTTATTGTACTCGTTGGCCAGCTCGTGAGCTAACTCATTTATAAAATATATGGGCCTATCTTATAATAAAAAAGTTTTTGGTGCTGGTCTAGATCAGAGCACTCTCTCTCTCTCTCATCATTTGTAATTTATAGGTGAAACTGTGCTAAGAACCTCTTAATTATAGGGTATTATTTTGCTATTTTGAGATAAGTCGTTCAACTTTAAATATTTTATTTAATAAATTCTTAACTCTCTAATTATTTTGGATGAGCTATTTTATTTAACTAAATAAAATATATATTATGCTAAATTTATTAGCTCTATTAGATAATAGTCATTGATTGTTATAATTTTATTTACAAAAAATTTAAAAATTAAATCACTAAGTGAGAATTACTGATAGATTTACTAAAATTTCTCAAGTTATTTGAATGGAATTATACAAATAACATAATTATAAACTAATCGAGTGTAAATCAAAAAAATGAAGTTAATATATTTTTTTACATTAATTATCTAATAAAAAAAATTTATTAAAAAATTGAGTAGGTATATACGTAAAAAATTGAATTCTGGCTTCGTCCCTGTTGTCGACGAAGTTGAGGACTTCTCCGATGATGAAACGAGATGGGGTCGAAATATGAGGCGCAATTAATGGTGTTGGACAGCAAGAGGACTTGACATGCCAGTTCGTAAGAAAACTTCTCGATGCATATATGATTGGATCGGATTCGGGTATGTGTATTGATACTATAGCTTAATTATCATGCTATTTATTTTAGCTATTTTTGTTTACATGCTCACTAGTAGCTAGCTCTAGATATGTCTATCAATATTTCAGTTCTGGTTCGCTAGGCGTGAACTGACTCAGTGAATTACTAGCTAGGGAAGAGCTGACTAGTTAGGTGATATCTCTATGCAAATTTATAGACTTTCCTTTGACTTATGTACCTATTTGTTTATTTGTTGAGTATTTAATTTTAATTTTGAACTATTTTATTCGATCGAACTATATATGCGTTTAGTCGGATGTGCTATATATTTACTTAATAATTGGAGGAGTTAGTTAAATTTAATATTTATATTTGATGTTGGGCCTTAAGGCATTTTGTGTCCCAAGGATTTATTCTTTAGACTGCACGATAAGTATGAAACGGTACTATTTAGGGCGAACATATGTATGAGGCATGAAATGTGCGTGGTACCACTTGGGAGGGCTAGGTGTGGGATGTGAAACACGACTCCGCTAGGAGCCAAAAACACATTAAATTGGATAAGCACTTTGATGTTGTACATATATATATGATTGTAACATGTAATTAATAAGGTAGCATAGACTCCAAGGCCTTGAGAGTGTGGCAATAAAACAGTATACACCTTTTGTATTCTCACGTAGCTAGGAGGACATGCATGGTCAATTTTCCCACATCAAGAATACGTAGCTAGGAGGACATGCATGGTCAATTTTCCCACATCAATCAGTGTGAACGGGCGAAGCCGGCCTTAACCAGATGAAGACGTACGTGTGCTCTTGCTTGTTGCACTATAAATACCCCACGGCATTCATGATCATCCTATCCAGCATCGCAGCAACTCACCAATATCCTTTTTGAGAATATACAAACAACCAACAATGGTGAGTAATTAGACTAGCTTGAGCTTTTATATATATATATATATATATATAGTTCTTTTTTTGTGCTCATCATTTAATTCTATTCATTTTTTATCTGACCCATCCACATGCTTTGGTTGTAGGCTGGTACCGCCGTCCAGCAGGGGCCTTGGGGAGGAGCTAATGGGGCAGTTTTCGACATGCATCCTCAGCCAATCATTCTAGGCTTCACAGTCTGGGCTGATAGTCAATACATTAACGGAATTCAGTTTCAGTACGGGCAAGGTTCCTCGACTTCCGTGTACGGTACTCGGAGGGGAACTCCCACCACGGTGTGTATTGTTCGTTGCCTCTCTTAACTCTCTTTTTAGATTCATTTTGCTTAATGAATGAAACAGATAGCGCGCTATTTCTTTCAGCAAAAAAAAAAAAAAAAAAAAAAAAAAAAAAAAAAAAAAAAAACTCCCTCTTTAGATTTTAGATTCACCAACTCAGTTCTTATAGACATACCTAGGAGGCTAGAAATTTTCATACTTGAATTGGTGGCCCAATCCATGACCCTACGCACCAATTTTCACCACAAGGCCAAACTACGTACCATTGAAAAAAAAATCCACAATACCAATTGTTATAAATCTGATGCTTGCTCTCTAGCTTATCTATTATTGGTATTTCACAATGAAAGCGTCGATTAGGAATTTTATTGTAAACTCGATCAGTCTGCCCAATAAAAAAATACTAGCTAGCACAATAAAAATCAAACAAAAAATATGAATGAAATCAAATTAACTAATCAAGTAAAAAATAATAAATCGAACTCCCCTCCTGCTAGCTAGGTTCAACCCGAACCCTTCTTCTAAATCTGTTTCGTGCCTCTTTCGTCTTCTATAAAATCGAAGAAGCCAATAAACTCACAGGCAAGGCTTTCAAAAAGAGACTCGATCGGCCGCTCACATAATTTTTCGTTCTAATTTGCTGAGTTCACGTCCAAAAGTTAATTAGCCGCGCATTATTTATATATATAATGCATAAGCTGCAATGATCTAGCCCAAATCCTGGTATAATTTGATGTCTATTCTAATTTAAATTTAATTCAACTTACTTTATCTATTAATTACATGCATATTTAAATCTTCTTCTTAGTCTAGTTAGGATTTAACTGTGAGTCTTTAACTAAATTCTAACAACTTGTTGAGTTCCTTGAAAGACGGCGATCAATTCAATTGCCTTTACAACTACGTACTGCATGCGACCAAAGTAAGTGCAGCCCGTCCAGCTAGCTACAGATGCAGATGCAGATGCAGATGCAGATGCTCATGGGTATTTGGAGTTGCTGTATTCAAATTCACTCGGCCTCAACTATTAGTTTAAATATAAAAATATTTAAAACGCCGGCCGTTCTCTATTAGTTTAAGCTTTTAAAGTACTTAACATATATAGTATCAGAGAAGAAGGCCCCGAGAGTTCGAGTAATTAATTACGTCAGGCTTCTAGCATTATTAATTTTTTTCTATTTAATTCAAGTCCACGTCATGGCCTACAAAAAATATGGAGCCCAGATATATATATATATATATATATAAAAGAGAGAATTAATGTTAAATATAAAAATATTTAAAACACCGTTCTTTGTAAGTTTAAGTTTTTTGAGCATAACGGTTGTTTCACATTAAATACCGGTACACTCTATATACATACCAAGTGGAGAAGAATTTTGGGGTAGCCACTTAGCTCTGCGTGCGCACATGCAGTTTCAGCCGAGCATCGGGACTGTAAATGTAGCGAATTTACTAGATGAATGACACTGTTAGTACATAAAAAATGACACCAATATTTTCATATCCAATTTACTGTCGTCTGATTTTTTCTATATATTCTGCAGGTTACGTTTCAACCCGGCGAGTTCCTTAATGGCATAGAAGGCTCAATTGATAAAATAGTAGGAGCTTATGTTGTTTGTTCGCTTACTTTCAACACCAACACTTCTAATACGTATGGACCGTACGGTAGTGTGCAAGGAAGCACTTTCGCTTTCAAATCAACGGCTGCAATTGTTGGCTTCTTTGGGCGTTCAGCGCAGCAACTTAATGCAATTGGGATCTACATAGATTAATGATGGTCCCGTTCTCCTACGTACGTATGCGCTTCTACGTAAATGAATAAGGATACCATCAGTGTGCAGGGTATCGACCGTGTCTTTATGTTCGTCTATGTTTTTTAGTGTGCTACCCGTGTCTGTCAACTTTGTTTATGAAATAAAGAATAGCAGATATATATATATATATATATATATATATGGTATTCAATTGTTGTAGGGTGGTGTGACTCTTCTATTATAAACAATAGTAATAATAATATTGTGTGTCGTACGTACTATTTGTGGGATTTATCTAATTAATGTTCTTACATTAAGATTGCGTGGATTTATATTGCAATAGTGAAGATCCTGCGGTATGCCACACACAAGTGAAGATTTTTTTAAGACTAAATTACAGAAAACCATCCTATCAAAACTTGATTTTTCACTTTCCTACCCTGTCATTTAAAAATCTACACTTTGCCCCCCCTGAAAAATAAAAAATATATACAGGGGAGTACGGTGTTACTAGTATTGCTAAAATGACCAAAATCTACCCTCTTCTTTTTCCTCTCGTCCCCAAACCCTCCTTTATCCGTAGAAGGGTATTTTCGGTATAAAAAAAATATAATAATGAAATATAGATGGAACCCTAACGGAACAGTGACGGCGGGGTCCAAAACGAATATTTTTTATTTTTTAGGGGGACAAAGTGTAGGTTTTTAAATGACAGGAAGAAAAAGTGAAAAATCGGATTTTGATAGAGGAGTTTTCTGTAATTTAGCTTTTTTTTTTTAAGTTAAGATTCTTTTGCATAAGCAACTATTTTATCTATTAATCTAATTTAGATAAAAAAAAAATTATTAGAAAATTTACATTTTTTAAATTGTGTAGGTGGATATAGATAAATTTTAGCTTTTGAGATAAATGTGCTAAAATATGATCTATATATGGCAACATATAATATTTATACCTGGCCCATTAATATTTTTAAAAAATTATATCATATTTTAATTTAAAATTAATTATGGTTATGAAGTGTTAATGGAGATGATATTTTAATTATGAATGCAACTATTAATCTGGATTGATGTAATGTTTTGTTTGGGACATATATATGATTGATGTTTTGAATTCAACCATGCAACTGGCAAGTCTAAATTGACTTCAAATTTGAAACTAACTTGGCTAAATATTTAAGGTCTTTGGAGCGAAATTTTATGTAAAAAAACATGATCAAATTAGAAAAATAAATATATAGCGACGATTGGGATATTGAAACTAGATGAGCCACATCAAGTCCTACCTAATCAGATTACTTATACATGATCGATAGGGGTATTGTTTGTGAACAAACTCGTATATGACTCAAAATTGGCTCAAACACCGCTCTCCAATTTTATAAATAATTAAGCCGAATACAAGTAAGCTTGCCATATCATATTTGACTCAAAATTGGCTCAAGCACCGCTCTCCAATTTTGTAAATAATTAAGCCGAATACGAGCTTGCCATATTTCAGGTTGAAATATAAACTAGTTGAATATGCGCTGACCCAACTCACTCGTGTGTTACGCTTGATATAACTCAAAGATAGATAAATAATATGTATAAGATATTAATTGTTTCTATCAAGCCGTGTAGCTTGCTTGAATAATTTCTTTTAAGTTCGTTTTTAGTATGACTTTTATATTTTGCCAGTAATTAATACACCCAAAAGTAAAACACGTACACATTGACATAACAAACTAAATTAACAATTAATATATAGTAATATTTTAATAATTTTGAACTTGTAATGCATATCTTGAGTTACTTTTAATCCGAAAATGAGCTGGGTCTTCTCGCCTAGTTTTGATTGTGAGCGGAGCACTAGCTTGTCTTCTGATCACTTATTTTAAGTCGAAAATGAGATAAGTCTCCTTAGCTTGTACTACTACTATAAATATAACCAAATCCGATCATTGCACCACGCATGGAGATAAGGATGCATTCCCGCTCTTAAAACGTGTTCTATAGAATTGAGAAATCCCATTACAATGATGAGCTATATACAGAAGTTAACTGGTAGTTTTTCTTTTTTCTTTTTTTTCAATTGGGATATATAAATAACTTTTTTTTTTTTTTGAGAAAAGGGTAGCGCGCTACCTGCTTCATTCAATAAGAGACATGAACAAAGCTTACAAGATGGAAGCAGCTTAGGCTTCCTTGGCAAAAACGGTAAGGAAAATAAAGAAAAAAAACAGAAGTAAAACAAGAAAGAAAGTGAAAAGAAGATCAGAGGGTGAAAGAGGGGAGAGTAAAAAAAACGCAAGAAGATGGGTTACAGGAGCGAGGTCCAGGAGTTGGACAGGGTTAAAGCTCTGTCCGAGGCTCTGACGACGTTGGGAAGATTCGAAGAGAAGACAAAGCTGTTTCGCTCGGTCCAGACAACCCACCAAGTAGTCGCTAGCTTGGTTAAACCCTTAGCTCTTGTAGTAACGTCTGGGATTTGTGATAATAAGTTCCAGAGATCTCGGACGTCCTCGCCCGAAGCATTGTTGAGTATCTTGGTTAGCCGTAGAAGTAGAAATCGGGCGAAAATGCAATTGCAGAAAAGTTGGTCGCAATTTTCCAAGGAAAGTGCACAGAAGACGCAACAAGGTTCCACTTGGCCGGATCCCTCGCTTGGTCAATCTGTCGGCCGTGAGCAACCTCTTGCAGAGTAGCAGTCAGACAAAGATTTTGATTTTAACAGAAATCTTTAGTTTCCATAGCTGTTGATTGGTCGGGTCAGTTCGTCCTGCGTAAATGATGAATTTATAAAGGGAGTTGACAGTGAACATTTGGTGTGAGGTCCACCTCCATTTGAGCGAATCACGTCCGCTGCTTAGATTGTAATGAAGTAATTGGTCCTTTAGCAGCCCCAGCTGTCTTCTACTTCCAGAGGAGGCAGAAGCCACGTAACCTCTACAAATGAAGCGCCATCTCCATCTGTGTGAATTCCAGCATTGGGAAATACGAGCATCCTTGTTTCTGATAGAAAAGAATATTTCTGGGAATATCGTGCTCAGTGGTGTTTCCCCAATCCATATATCCGTCCAGAGCCTGATGTTGCTTCCGGCCCCAATTTCGTAGGAAATGCCGCATTTAAACACATCACGACACCGGATCACTCCTTTCCACCACTGTGAGTAGGGATAAATATCATTTGATACCAGTCTAGCAAGCTATTAATGCTTTATACAGAGATTGTTCATTTACTTCCATCACATTTACTAGAGATTGTTGTTTACTTCCATCACATTTACGACGATAGGGGCCTCCAAATTACTATTGATTTATTAAACATGATTCAAACATCGATCTGCTCCTTATAGGTACCGAATTGTGTATACAAGATTTTTCAACTTCATGTTCTAATATATATTAGGCGGTATTTAAACCTTTAATTTTTAATAGCTAACATGAGGTGATCATGAGACCATTTGATTGATCGCTAGGTAAAAAGAATGTCGGAAAATCATGAGATTTAATTTGTTGAAATTAAAGGTCATGGTTGGTTGACTGTCTCTAGCGCAAATGGTTTAAAAGGCTTGACAGTTGATATTAATCAATCGGGATTCTAAGTTCAAAGTCTAGTTACTTTACATTTTCAACTAAATTTATTTCGAAAAAAAATGAACGAAATGATAGCTAGCATGCTATTTCTCTCTCAAAAAAAATTCATAATATATATCAAGAACATTTATGATAGAATTTCAAAGTATGTAAAATAAATAGAAAATAAATACATACCAAGATCCAGGATCATAATAAAATAAAACAACTCACAGAGCGTCATAGAGAAGAAAATCTTGATCAATCTTGCGGAAGCGTGAAGTCCGGCTATGATCTGAAAGTCACGAACCGAACTTAATTGGATGATTTGGTTTCTTCTCCTACTCAGGCACTCTACCGTATGATGTGGAACCGATGATAATTCTTCATCAGAATACATATGAGAAGGTGGCAGGACCAATACCCCTTTATATAGAGTTCAGATCGACTTCCCATCAAAGTCTGATTAGGATTCTATTTAAATTTAAAATAGATGGGATAGGGATAAAATATACCATATCAAGTAGTTCTATATCTGTTAGGATTGACCCTTATCTATAGCAAATCCTAATTTAAATATAATTAATTGGGCCATAATATATGGAAATCCTAACAATCTCCCACTTGGCTCATATTAATTATATTCCATGAACGAATTTTCTATACTTTAATTTTTATTGCGCATTATTGAAAACTTTATGGTCAAATACCTTAGAACTCACTTGATCTTTAGCTCAAACTAAAAAACTACAATGATAGGAACTATGGCGGTCCACCTCTTCATAACGAAATTTTTCTTCCATAATTACCGTATCATCTTCACCTCCTAGCCGAATACTTTATATGACACAACTTTATGAATGAACTTAAGCTATATATTCATTCGTTAATAGACAAAACCTTATGTCTATTAAATGGTCCAACACAGCTGCATTAAATTTTATTGAAAAAAAATATAGATGTTATAAATTTATACATCAAAAAAATTAATCAAACACATACTTTTAACACGATCTGTATATGACCCAGATGCCGGCCCCTTGGTCATTGGGTTTGCAATCATACACTTGGTACTGATGTATTCAATTGTAACATAACCTTCATCTATCTTCTCTCTCACAACAAGATATTTGGTATCCAAGTGTTTACACCCTACTGTAATCTTGTTGTTATTGGCCAATGAAACCGCAGCTGAACTATCACAGAAAAACTTTATTGGATAAACACTGGAGTCCACAATTCTTAAGTTTGTGATAAAATTCCTAAGCCAAATAGCCTGTAATGTGGTCTCGTAACATGCAATATGATCAAAAGTTCCTTTCAAATACCTCATAACCCTTTTAGCAGTCTTCCAATGCTCAATGCTTGGATTACTTTAATACCTGCCAAGTAATCCAACGGCAAAAGTAATATCCGGACGTGTGCACAACTGTGCATACATAAAACTACCAACTGCAGAGACATAGGATATGTTTTTCATCTGTTCAATTTCTAATTTGTTCTTAGGACACTGAAAAGCATTAAGCTTATCCCCTTTTTGGACCGAAGCAATACTGGGCTTATATGCAATAGCCCAAGATCATTACTTGCAAGCAAAATATCATCCATATAAAGGACTAATAAAATTATTTTAACTCCCACTAACTTTTAGATAAATATATTGATCAACAATGTTTTCCTTAAAACCAAAAGTCAAAATAGTTTGTTTAAATTTTAAATACCATAGTTGGGAGGCCTGCTTTAGTCCATATATTGATTTCTTTAATTTGCATACCAAGTGCTCCTTTTTCTTTTGCAAGAATTCATCAGGTTGATTTATATACACCTCTTCATAGAGATCCTCATTTAAAAAAACAGTTTTGACATCTATCTGATGTAGCTCGAGATTAAAATGAACAACCAGAGCCATAATAATACGGAAAGATTCCTTTCTAAATACTGGAGAGAAAGTCTCTTTATAGTCAATGCCTTCTTTCTGAATAAAACATTTTGCCACAAGACGGGCCTTGTATCTCTCTATATTATCTTTGAAGTCCCATTTGATTTTATAAATCCATTTGCATCCTACGGGTTTAACTCCTTTAAGTAACTCAACAAGATCCCATACCTTATTGTGGTTCATAAATTCAATCTCATCCTTCATGGCATTGTACCATTCCGTAGAATTATTACTATTTATGGCTTCGAAAAAACTAAGAGGTTCATCTAAACTTTGGCCACTCTCATAAAGATAGACAATATAATCATTGGATATAGCCGGTCTTCTCTGTCTTGAGGATCTTCGTAAATCTATCTGATTATCCACATGTACATCTTGATGTGGATTATTCACTTGTACATCTTGATGTAAATTATTCACTTGTATGTCTTGATGTGAATTATCCACTTGTACATCTTGATGTGAAATATCAATGATAGGTTCATAATCACTTTGTGGTTCCAAACAACTTATTGTTCTACTAGAATATGAACCATCAAATCGTGAGGGACAATAGTAGGTCTGTGATGTAAAGTATCCGAATGCTCTTGAATTTCCTCAAATTCAATAAACCGAGGTTCAGAGCTCCCACTAATTGCACCATCCTCAATAAACCGTGCTGTTTTAGTTTCTGCAATCTTTATAGGAGGTGATGGACAGTAAAATTTATACCCTTTAAACCTTTCTGAATAACCAATAAAATATCTTGATATGGTTCGGGGTCCAATTTCTTTATTTGTAGATCATACAATTTGGCCTCAGCTTGACAACCCTATGTATGAAAATGTCTTAAACTGGGCTTCCTACCTGTCCAAAGCTCAAAAGGAGTCTTAGTGACAGCCTTAGTAGGAACCCGATTAAGAATATACAAGGCAGTTTTGAGTGCCTCACTCCACAATGTTATCAAAGGGGTA
Organism: Ananas comosus; assembly: GCF_001540865.1. Lineage (NCBI taxonomy): Eukaryota > Viridiplantae > Streptophyta > Magnoliopsida > Poales > Bromeliaceae > Ananas > Ananas comosus. The sequence continues at coordinate 3,419,271 of NC_033629.1, forward strand.
GAATTACTGATCATATACTCCTGAGCATATCAATTAATATGCGATTCCTTCTTTCAGCAACACCATTCTGATCAGGTGTCCTTGGCATGGTGTACTGTGGAATAATTCTGCACTACTCCAGAAACTTAGCAAAAGGCCCAGGGATTTGGCCTTTATCTATTTGTCTACCAAAATATTCACCACCCCTATCTGATCTGACTACTTTTATCCTTTTCTCGAGTTTATTCTCTATTTCAGCCTTATATGCTTTAAAAGCATCTAATGTTTCAGACTTTTTTTTAAGCAAGTAGAAATAGCCATATTGAGAGTAGTCATCAGTAAATGTGATAAAATATTTATGACCAGTAATTGAAATAGGAAGAGGTCCGCATATATCAATATGAATCAATTCAAATATTCCATCACATCTTTTAGCACCTTTAGAGGAGGTTTGGTCTGCTTTCCCTTTATGCAGTTCACACATATTCCAAAGTTAGAGAAGTTCAAATCATCTAAAATGTCTTCTCTAATTAATCTTTGGATTCTCTGTTTTGAGATGTGTTCTAACCTCTTATGTCTAACATAGATGACCTTTCATTATTAATGCCACGTTTTGATCCAACATTTCATGGTAAGAAGGATTTTACTAAATGAATCATCAAAAAAAAAAACTTTATATAGATTATTTTTCAAAACACCAAAGCCAACTATCTGAGATTTATAGGATAAAGAAAAATTTTATTATCAAAATTGAAACTATATCCCAATCCAACAAGTTTCGAAATAGAAATTAAATTCTTAGAAAAATTTGGAACATAAAATATATCAACTAAATCCAAAATGTGACCAGTAGAAAAAACTAATCTAAATGTTCCTACAAATTCTACTTTAGTTTAATTTTCTTCAGCTGTATAGATAGTCGCCTCATCTTTACTGGTTTTCTATGATTCTGAAATCCCTGCACAAAATTTGCTATGTGGCATGTGGCACCAGAGTCAATCCACCAAGAATTAGATGGAACAGAAACTAAATGCAATTCATGCATCAAAACCAAAAATTTACCTTTCTTCTGGAGCCATTTTTGATACTTTTGGCAGTCATTCTTTATATGACCCTTTTTCTTACAAAAGAAGCACTTAGGAGTCCAATTACTTGATTGGCCTTGTGAATCGATGGAACTTTCTTGTTCTTTCTTTTTGAGTCATTCTTGCCCTTGCCATTTTTAGCACGTTTTATTTGTCTCTTTTGAGAAACAAAGTTGACTGCATTTTGTTTCTCTTGTATTAATTTGCCTTCTTCTTGCACACACATGGTCAGCAATTCATTAATTGACCATTTATCTTTATGTGTGTTATAAGAAATCTGAAATGGTCCGTATTCAAATGGCAAATAGTTCAAAATAAAGTGCACTACGAATGAATCAGAGATGGTTACTTTAAGTGCGATGAGTTGCGCTGCAATATCTCGCATTTTCATAATATGCTCTGTCACGCCCCGAATTACTCGTTCCCCGGGCGCGCCGACAAATCCGCCGTATACAAAGAAATTTTTTCTGTATACGAAGCGATAGCTGTACCTGTAAATTATACAATACTACAAACAGTAGTATAGAGCTGCTAGAAGAAACAGAAGAAAACCAAACCTAGTTCCATATACATATACCAAAATCCGAGATACAAAACTACCCGCACTGGCGAGTTAAAGATAGGTAAGTACATGAACTCCAACAAAACAACTACCTGCAGAAGGGCACCTCTAGCTCGGCTCGTCGGGTAGGGCTCTAACTCGCAACGCCCTTGCCTCGATCCTGATCAGCAATAGCAGCAGCCAAAGACGATGGCTCTGCAAAAAGATGATGTAACAAAAGGGCGTGAGAACTACTGTAAAAACAAGTAGTCCTCAGTGGGTACCGCCCAAAACAACATCGGTCCACCCACTAAGTCTACAGAAGGGAGCAAGAATAGTAGTAAATGTAGGAATAAAATCTACCGCTATGGATCACTACACTATCATGCTCTACACTGACCAACTGTAGGAAATATCAAATCTAATCCAATCGAATCGGGACTGTAGACATACCCGTCCCTGGAACTGTGAATACACCCGTCCCTGCCCAGTTGTGACTATCCAGCTACCTCCACACTACTAGTCCGTGGAGAGCAAGTCCAACCGGCATGAGGGACACCAACGCGAAAGCACAAAGCCCATCTCCGGAGTGGCACTCGTGGGCGCTACCCAACCCAGTATGCAGCGTATCTCTGTCGAGCTCAATCAGGCTCTGTCAAGCCAAAGTCCAAGTAAACAGGGTCAAAACAGGTCTACAAACCAACCCATGTGCCTTCGGTATAATCTGGGACCAAAACCAGAATCTGGGTCCACCGCTAACCCGGGCGGCGCCCAACAAACCGAAACAGCCTAGACTCTGCTGAAAAATAAGCTCGGCATCCCAGCACGAGCGTAAATGCCTTCTAAACTACCCCAGATATCCATCGCACTGATGCTGCAACGATACAATCGAACCACGGCTTCTAGAGCTAAATCTGGTAGTTCAAGTATATGACGGATCAAAACGCAGATTTTCTCCTAAGTCAAATTCCAAGTCCAACATGTATAATATAAATATTCATTTCAGCATGCTTCTACATTCATATTGCAGTCAAGATGCTAATCGATGAATTTAAGCATGATATACAAGAACCGAACTATACACGTCAACTAAACATGCACTTAGGAGCGAAACTGATGATACACCCATCTCTAATGAAATTTCTGGCAGCAAGATGGTCTCGGATCACAAGTAACACAGCTGGTATCACCTCCAAACCAGCAACAAGTCCTCCCAAAATCTGGACATTACAATTCACCCAAAAATCCATCAAAACCATCAATTTACCAAAAATTTCAGCACTTAAGCTTAATTATCTCAATTCCAATGTCAAAACTCACCTAATGATCTCCAATTCGGGTGAGGACGGATCCAAATCCAGCAAATACTGATGGGTGATCAATCTCAGGTCCAAAATCCCACTGCCTACAAAGTTAGCATCAAGAAAAGCTCAAAATCCCAATTTTCAGCTCAAAGTCAACAGCAGTCCAGAAAAACCTCAGTTCTACCAAGCTAACCTCATCCAAAATCTGCAATTCAGGCCTTCGTGGATTCCTCTAGAAGTCTAGAATCTAGCAAACCAAGTTTCGTCGAATTCCGACCTTCCTACGTCGCGCACGAGCCAAAATACTGGAGGTCGTCGCTGAAAAATTACAGAATCAGCACCTTGAAATTCTTGGAGATGTGGATCTTGATGCAAATTGGAAATATTGGAGGGATTAGGGAGCAAAATCTAAGTTCTCTGTGAAGAACAGGTAAAAGAGCTCAAAGGGGACGCATACAAGGTATATATAGGCTGCTGGGAGGAATAAGATAAGTCCCAGGAGAAACAGCTGGTATCCAGTGTTCTTGCAGAATCGGGCGTTTCTGGGCGCCCGGAACCATGTTCTGGGCGACCAGAACATCCCGACTGCACAACTCATACACCTCGGACTCTCCGCTCGCGGTCTGCTGCCCCCGTAAACGACTCCGACGGAACTCACCTACACCCTGCCACGCGTCGAAGCAAGCGATATTCATTATGTAGAATTTTCGGACCCACTTCTGGGCGCCTGGAACATAGGATCCGAATTGGCTTCCAGTTTCAGCTAAATTCAACACTCAGTTCTGGGCGACCTAAACCATGTTCTGGGCGCCCGAATCTGGCAAAACTCCAGTTTTGCCTATTTGAGTGCGCCGAATCCAATTCTGCATCCAATTCGTGCAGAATTGACTCCGACTCAGTCCGACACTCTCCAGAGATGTCGACCAGTCACTAATACTGAAGCCAATCCTATCCAAAGCTCAGGAACACTACATGCTCGCAAATCGAGCCATTTCCGGAGTACTTCATGAAAAACAGTTTATTCATTAAGGTTCTCGCCAAGACTTTATCGGAGCTGACAAACTGCTCCTCAATGGCCTTTAGATAATTCTTGGCTTTATCACATTCTGGGATTGATCCCCTTATACTTTTTGATACCTTTGACTTTATGAGCATCAAACTTAAGCGGTTGGATCGCTCCTATTTTTCCTGCGCGGATTCCTACTGTGGAGTCAATGGCCCCACTATCTTAGGCGGTTGCTTAACGCGCAGAGCCAACTCTAAATTCATACACCTTAATATAAACATGATTTGTTCTTTCCACTCCGAATAATTAGAACCATTAAGTATAGGAACAGATTCACCAATAGGAACAAAGGATAAAGTCATAATTGAAATAGAATGCATGTTTTATCAGTAAAATACCACATCATAAATTACCACATCAAAATTAGAAAAATACACTTTATATGACATCACAACCCTTCCTTTGGGAGCAGAGTTATGAGCATAAGTATTTTTCGTTCTTTATGCATATACTTTATATGACATCACAACCCCTCCTTTGGGAGCAGAATTATGAGTATAATATACAATCTCTTCATCAGAGACTAATTTAAACTTTCTGCAGGTCTTAGTAATTTCAAATTTTTCATATAGAAAAATTGTGAGCTTTGGCCAGACAAATTTCTCCAAACGAGTTATAAGAAAATTACCATCCTACACCACCCATGTACTTTCATGTCTAGACCTCCTTTGGGAGCAGACTAAACATAATATTAGGGTGCAATTTCGCATGCACTTCTTTAAAGCAATTAATTTATCTTTTCTTCCGGTCGGGACCGCTTTGGCTTGCACTCGAACAGTTGAATCAATAAATTAATCTGACTTAGTGCTGTATGATTAACATGAAAATTTTCCGAAAGTGCTACTTTAAAGTAAATTAAATCATTATTTCCTTTAATTAGGCCCACTTTGGCTTGCACCTAACCAATCAAATAATAAATTAATTTAACTTAACGCCAAACATTAAATAATCGAAAAACAATTATGATCATTTAATTTTCATGTTCATCCGGTCAAAATAAGAATATAAATACGATAATTTAAAGCATAATATCGCAATCAAATTTAAACTTTATATATTCTAATTTGACCACAAATAAGATAAATAAATTAATATTATATACAAAATCAAAGCTTTATGTGTCACGCCCCGGATGTCTCGTTCCCCGGGCACGCCGACAAATCCGCCGTATACAAGGAATTTCCCCTGTATACGAAGCGTCAAAAGTACCTGTAAATATACAATACTACAAACAGTAGCATAGAGCTGCTCAATATACAAAGCTAAACAACTGAGTTTCATATACATAGTCCAAATCCAAAATACAAAGCTACTCGCACCGGCGAGTTAAACAACTATGTACATAAACTCTAAAATAGCAACTACCTGCAGTAGGGGGGGTGCCTCTAGCTCTGTCAGTCGGGTAGGGCTCTACCTCGCGACGCCCTTGCCTCGATCCTGATCCGCGGAAGGCGCAGTAGCCGAAACCTGTGGCTCTGCAAAACATAGGTAACAACTGGGCGTGAGAACTACTGTAAAAACAAGTAGTCCTCAGTGGGTACCGCCCAAAACGACATCGGTCACCCACTAAGTCTACAGAAGGGAGCAAGGATAGAAGGAAAAGCAGGAAGTACACTCTATCGCTATCATCCACTACACTATCATGCTCTACATTAACCGACTGTAGGAAATGTCAAATCTGACCCAATCCAATTGGGACTGTAAACATACCCGTCCCTGGGACTGTGAACACACCCGTCCCTGCCCCGTTGCGACTATCAGGCTCTATCCACACTAGCTGGTCCGTGGAGAGCAAGTCCAACTGGCATGAGCGACACCAACGCAAAAGCACCGCGCCCGCCTCCGGAGTGGCACTCGTGGGAGCTACCCAACCGAGTATGCAGCGTATCTCTGTCGAGCTCAAACAGGCTCTCTAACTCAAGCCGAAGTCCAGTAACAACTCTGACTAGTCTAAATACAACAAACAACGTGCCCTCGGCACAATCCGACGCCAAAACGGCGAACCGGGCCCACCGTCAGTCCCGACGGCGCCCACTAGTACGAAACAGTCTAAACGACCTCAGAAAAATTCACTCGGCATACCAGCACGAGCGTAAATGTATTCTAAACTACCTGGAGTACTCGTCTACAGTATGCTGCGACAGTACAATTCTATAACGGCTCCTAGAGCTAAATCAGGCAGTTTAATACATATGTCGATTCCAATCGCGTTTTCTCCTAAGTTTAAACCCAGTCCAACATGTATATTTAAAAGGTAATAATCATGTTATATATGCAGCATTTATCCAGGATATCATTATGAAAAACGAACTACAACATGATTTACCGAACAGAAAATCATACATGTCGACTATTACTACACTTAGGAATAAACCGATGTAAACCCACCTTAGTCGCTAATTCTGGCAGCAAAACACCCTCACAGCTGCAGCACCACCTGCTGGTCGATCTACACCCTCCAAATCCGGGAGTCGAGCTAACACCACGCTCTACAAAGCACAAATCACCGTTTCAGTCCCAAAATTCGCAACAGTCAGGTACAGCACGGATTCGACCAATCTAACCTCAACGAAATCTGGCAAGTAAGGGCTTCGTGGATTCCTCTCGAAGTCCTGAATCCAGCGAATCAAGCCTCGTCGAAATCCGACGCTCCTACGTCGAGTACGAGCCGAAACGCCAACGGTCGACGCTGGAAATCTGCAGGGACAGCAACTAGCTCGAAATTGAAAAAGCTTGGAAATTAGGAAGCAATTCTATGGAACACCCACCTCGACGGCGACTAGCACTGGCGCGACGTCAAGAACGGCGAAGATCCACGCTCGCCCGGCCTCCTCACGATGCAACGGCAGCAACCGTAGGTTCGAACGGCTCTGCGGTGCGACGTCGACGGCGAAATCGGCTCCGCGGCGGCGTCCCTCGCGTGCTTCCTTGGTACGGCCGAACGAAAGAGAAAAGGAGAGAAGAGAGGAGATAAACTCCTCTCTCTCTCTTCCCTGCATGCATAAAAGAGGGGGGGAGTTGATGCCACATGGCATTACACATACTCACACATGTGCACTCACACACACACACACACGTACCCTCACACACACACTTATATATATATACTAAGTGTAGGGATACTAGTATACTACATTATGTGAATCGATTTTTTTTTTGAGAGACAGTGAATCGATTTTGAATATTGACAGAACCGTCTGGATAATAACTTTATGACGAATAAAAGAAAATTTGGGCATAGAGTATTAATTGGTTGACTTAAAATCAACTACACTTTTCTGGAAGTGGTTTGTATTATATAACTAAAACACCAAGAGTTTAATAAAAGAAACCAAGATTAGTAACAAATCTAATCTTCACCTGAAAAATAATTAAGACAATTTTAATAATAAATTCAGATTTAAAACAAGTTCAAATTAATTAAATCTGAAATTGTGTTGTCTTAATTCGTTAAGTGGAATGAGTTAAATCAACCCAACAAAATATATTGTTCATCTTCTTCATTAACTTTAATTAGGATTTTAATTAAGCAAAGATCGATGCGGCTGCCTCAAATACGCTAGGCACCGTGCATCTCATGCGGCCAAGATAATGTGCAGATAACCCCATGCGAGACTCGATTGCTCACGGCATCATCGCGTTAATTAAAATCCGATGTTCATCTGAACCGGAATCTCGCAGTTACACGCGGCATAGAGTCGGATTGTCGTTCAAAATGACCTTCCATGCGACCGAAAGTCGCCGAGATGCAAACGCCAAAAATTGTTGCAATCTCGCCGCGTCCGCTACAAAAAAAAAACATAATCCATAGCAAGAACTTTAAAGCGAGTCATAGGATTGATTAAAATCATTAAGAAACGCCCAAATTATATCCGTCCACTTGTCCAATGCTCCAAGAGAAAATTTTGCATATAATATATAATTTATCGTTATTGGCTCTGATACCAATTGATAGAATTTCAAGATATGTAAAATAAATAGAAAATAAATACATACCAAGATCAAGGATCATAATAAAATAAAGGGACAATTGCCTATATACTCCTGAAAAGTTCTCGGTTTTCTTATTTACCCCTCTTAGAAGGCTAATATTGAAAATACTCTTCTTATATTCCAAGTCTTTCTAATATACCCCTAGAGTTAAGTTCCATCAGTTAGCTGCTGTTATCTCTGAAAAATTACCATTTTGCCCATGCCAATATACCCTCGTACCGTAACTCACTTATCTTATATACCTTTCATATAGCAAATATATTTCTTATTTGCCCTTCAAATATCAATTACTTAATTAAGCATGTTGGGAGTGAGCAGATGAAATGATGAGATCGATCGCAGTTAAACCAATCTTAATGGCTGGAGGCATAGTTAGTTAATTCGGATTCGGCAAAAATTCGGAACAGATATAATTCGGATAAAATTCGTCTTTTAATTTTTAAATTTTTGAAAAATACAGCTAAAAAACGAATTCGACAGTTATTCGGATACGTAATATATACGGGTATTATACGTTCACCAATTAAAAATTTCGGATAAAAAATTCGGCTATATAATAAATATATAATAATTAACATACTATATATATTAATATTATAATTTTTATATATAGATTAAATATATTTAAAATTATAATAAACATATATTTTAAATATATAAGAGTTATATATTTAAAAATATTAATAAATAATTACAAAATTATAAATTAAATATTATATGATAATATTTCAATATAAAAATAAAATAATATATAAATATATATTTATAAATAAAATTTTATATATATATATATATATATATATATATATATATAGTATAATTTATAGTGAGAGGGAGGTCCACGGTGGACCTCCCTCTCATCCGGTCACGAGGCCATACTGGCCGTGGACCGCGCACACCAGTGCTCCTCGATGAGCTCCGCCCCCTCTTCGTCTGCACCGGCTCCGCCGTCCCCTCCCTCCGCGCCTCCGATATGCCCGTCTAACTTCATGCCCCCCCCCCCCCCCCCGCCTTGGCCTCTCCTCCTCCTCCTCCTTGGTCCCATCTGCCGGCATGCTCTTGCTCCCCGCGCCGGCCAAGGCGGCGGCGGAGGAGGAGGAGGACGACGAGAGCGGTGACTCGCGGGCCTTTTTTTTTGTGCGAATGAGGCGAGGCTTCTTGGGGGCGAAGGTGGAGGCGGAGGAGCCGGCGCCAAGGTTGGCGGTGGCGGTGAGCTGCTGGCGCTTGCGACGGCGGGCGGCGGGCGGCGAGCGGCGGGCTTGATCGAGAGTAATGATATTAAGTTGGGAGAGAAAGAAAGGATAATTTAAGAAAATAGTTTAATAAGATAGGGAGAAAATAGGTATTTTAATTATGTTTTAACTTTGGCATACATTTAACCTATGTTTAACCCGAGTTAGTTTAACAGGGGATAACTGCGGGGGTATTTTGGAATAACGGTGGAACATATGAGGGGTATTTTAGAAAGAAAAAAAAAAGTAGGGGTAAATCGGATATATTCAAACGCATGAAGAGTATATTGGCAATTATCCCTAAAATAAAACAACTCACAGAGCGTCATAGAGAAGAAATTCTTGATCAATCTTGCGGAAGCGTGAAGTCCGGCTATGATCTAAAAGTCACGAACCGAACTTGGGTGATTTGGTTTCTCTTCCTATCTCAGGGACTCTACCGTATGGTGTGGAACCGATGGTAATTCTTCACCAGAATACGTATGAGAAGGTGGCAGGACCAATACCCCTTTATATAGAGTCCAGATCGACTTTCCATCAAAGTCTGATTAGGATTCTATTTAAATTTAAAATAGATGTGATATGAATAAAATATACTATATCAAATAATTCTATATCTGTTAGGATTGACCCTCATCTATAACAAATCCTAATTTAAATATAATTAATTGGGCCACAATATATGAAAATTCTAACAATTTATACTCTATTTAAATATTCTCGGAGCACTGGAGCTTTCACGAATAAAAGAAATGCAAAATTAAGGCACATTTTAAAAGACTTTTACGAAGCTAGCGAGCCTGTATTAACATTATCCTAAATGTCTTTTTCTGCATAATGTTGCATGCTAATAACGTTACTAAATTGTTCCTTTGTTTTATTTTTATTTTTTTATTAGTAGTGGAGTTCATGGTGACCTAAAATTGGTGTGACAGAAAAGTGAGCTTAAAATTAAATCTCGTGACAAATTTTTTTATTATCAAGGTGAAATGGCAATGAAAATAAACATGCATAATAGCTTCCAATAAAAAAACATATGACCAGGGTTTTAGGTTTAGGTATATGAAAAGAGTAGATATTTTTTAATGACTTGAGACGAACGGAATAAGCATTAATTTATGCATGTCGTCAATGAGCTCCCATGCTTAATTAGTCTTAAGTTTTTTGTGTATATTGTTTGTTTTGTTAGTAACACAAGTTCAAAGGGCCAGGTTTCGCGCATATCCACACTAGTAAGCATTGCGCGCGGTACTATATAGGCTTCGTTTTGGTTTGGGTATAAATACGAACTATTTATTTTAGAAATAGGTACAAGTTCAAATATAATCAATAACTAGTTTAATTTTACGTTCAGAATGAAAATTTGGTTGTTTTCAGAAATAAGAAAAATAGTATTTGAATAGATCAGATGAAATAAAAGGAATAGTAAATAGTTATAAATAGAAAATAATGATATTATCCTTCTCATTATGTTTGAATTTAAATTTTTAAATTTTATATTCGAATTTTTAAATTTAAAATTTTAGCTTTTAAATTTCAAATTTCAAAATTAAAAATTTAAATTTAAATTTTAAAATCTCATATTTTAAAGTTTAAAATTCAAATTTTTAAATTTCAAAAGTTAAATTTAAGATCAAATTTAAATTTGAAAATTTAAAATGTAAGATTACAAGTTTTAATTTTGAAATTACAACTTACAAATTTTTAAAATTCAAAATTTATATTTTAAATTTGAAATATTCAAATTTTAAATTTTTTAATTTTTAATTTTAAATTTTACCAAAAAGGGCGAGATGTTCCAACGCTGTTCCAAGATGGGGTGGGAACTATTATTTTAGGATAACTCGTTAAGGTCGGAATAACAGTTCCCATCTTAACTATTTTTTATTGGCCAATTTGCATAAAAAATCCACAAGGTTTGAGCTTTTGCAAAACTGTGCCACCTTTTTCAATTTTGCAGATTCGGGCCGAATTTTTTTCCATCGGACGAAAATACCTTTTTTCCTTCTCTTTCTCTCTCTTCTTTTTTTTTTTCCTTCGTTATTTTTTTCTCAAGGACGCGCTCCAAATCGCCACCACCCGCCTCGATGACGAGTTCCACCGCCTCCTTCTCCGCGACGCCCTCCCCATCGCCTCCTCCTTCGCCGATGAACCCACCACCTCCTTCTGCCGCCTCTCCCTCTCCCATGGCTATCTAAATTAAAATTTAACTTTAATTTAGATAGCTATAAATTTAAATTAAAATATAACAGGTAGAAAAAACTTTTTTTTCCTAAGAATATTAGATACTTTAAACATGTTGGGACGTGAAACACAGTTTGGAAAAGACAGAATGTGTGGCATGTTACCCGTTTCGTTTAATTTATTAAAATAAATTTAGCTGGAAATGTGAATCAATTAAGATTCGAATTTAGAACCTCGGATACAAACTATCAAGCTTTGCCACGTACACTAGAAACGGTCGGTAACAAAATGTGTTATTTATTTACTTAATAATTAGAGTTGTTAGTTGACATTAATGTTTGCTTCTGATATTGAGTCTTAAGGTCTTTCTAGTTCGAATAAATTATTCTTTCAACATATTGGGACGTGGAACACGATTTGAGATAAACGGGCTTAAGGCTAACAAAATGTGTTATTAATTTAATTATTGTAGTTGTCAGTTGACATTAATATTTATTTTTATCAAGGATTTACTCCTTAGACTTGTTGGGACATAAAAACACGACTTAGAAACGAACAGATCTGGGGCATGCATGGTTCCACTAGGAGATAATAAGATTTGGGGCATGAAATAAGATTCCATTGCAAGTTAAGGACATCTATAATTCATAATTTATAATTTATTTATAATAATAACTATATATTAATTCTCAATCCCTCATATTGCTTTGGGATTGTGGGACCCACAAAATCCTTTTTATCTAATAAAAGTTGGCTTGCACCTGATTTATAATCTTATACTACAACAAAAATTGTGTATAGCGACATTTTTAAATGTCGGTATAGGTCAAAAAAGTACTGCTAGCTAAATTACCAACACTTTTAAAAAGTGTTGCTATATGTGGGGTCGCTAGGTATATAGTGACAGTTAAAGAGTGTCGTTATAACCTAAAAAAAAGTGCTGCTAATTTACCGACACTTATTTAAACATTTAGCAATCGTCGGAACTCTATCTCGTTGGCTGCGGTGGCAGAGGAGGACGAGAGGGAAGGGCTTTTCGTCTAGAATTTTAGGGGATTGAGTGAGGAGAGAAGGGAAGATGGTAATCGATTTTTCTTCTTCTTTTTTTTTTTTCTTTTTTGTTTGTAATCGGGCTGAATATGTTGGGTGGGGTGGGTTGAATAGAGTAACCTTTTATTTTTTGTTGGATTGGGCTTTATATTTAGGCATTAGTAGATTTTTTTAAAAAAGTTTTGGTATAAATAAGACACTTATACAAAAGTGTCACAAACATGTGTTCCTATAACCTAATTCTGTTGTAGTGTTATATATACACTAAATATTTTTTTTGAAAATTGCTATTATACATGTGGCATCCTTGGCTTGGAGTTGGTAAAAAAAAAAAAAAAAGAAAAGAAAAAAAAGGGCATTATGGTCTTTTTGGGTTGGTGGATAAGCATGCCACCAACTCCCTCTTGATATTTATCCACTCTACCTGTTGCGAAGGGATAATTATCATTTTTCTTTTACTCTCAGACTTTGATCGTGGCTTGGAGAGATTATGGCTCCATTTCGGGTGATTTTCGACGTCGCGCCGGGGAGCCGTCCGAGCATACGTGCGTCGCCGTAGTTTAGCGAGGAGGCCGGGCGAGGGAGTGTTTTCGTCGTTCTCGACGCCGTGCCGGAATTGGAGTCGCTGGTTGAGGTGGGTAATCTCTCATTCCTCCATGGATTTCTTCTCTACTTCAAGCTTCATTCAATTCGAGCTTAAGTGCTGATTCGCAGGATCTTGTCGTCGACTGTTAGTATTTCAGCTCGTACGCGACGTAGGAGCATCGGATTTCGACGAGATTGATTCTTTGAATCCGAGACTTCGAGACGAAGATTCTAAGAGCCCAAATGATCTGCGCAATTTTGGAGCAGGTTTGCCCTGTCGAACCCTAGTTTCTACTAGCTGAGTTGCGAGCAGATTTCAGAGATGCTGTTTCCCGCGGTTCCAAGCTGGTCGACGGTTTCGTATCGGCCCGTTCTCTGCGGTTAGAGCGTCGGAATTCAGCGAAGCTGGGCCATTGATGTTCAATGACTTCGAGACGAAGCTTCGGGACCCTTGCTTTGCTGAATTTGGATAAGGTGTAGCTTGTCGAATTTAAACGCTTATCTTTCACTGCCAGAAGTTGCTTGGAGAGCGTGGCGTTCATCCGTTTGTACTCCTAAGTTATATTCCTCGGCAGCATGTATATATTTTCGACCATTGATACTTCTATCTAGCTTCGAAATTCACCATGAATTATATTGATAGAATGCGCAATCTGAATTTGGAGCACGTAGGAATAAATTTAAGTTAGGTTATACCATGTTGGACTTTGGAAATTGACATTAGCAGAAAAACCTGCGATTTGACGCATGTCACTTGTTTAAACTTGCCGTGATTAGCTCTAGAGCCGTTATTATAATTGTACTGTCGCAGTATCTTCGAAACGAGTATCCAGGTAGTTAGAATACATTGCCGTCTGACTTGTTGCGCCGAGTGAATTTTTATACAGGATCGGTCAGGTTTTTACCAGACTGGGTGGTGCCGTCAGGAGCTTGACGCGTGACCCATATCGCTCTTTTTTGTCTCGATTGGCCGATGGCACAGTTACCCTGTTGAGTGGGCTAGACCAGTTTGCAGTTGGTTACTTAACTTATGGCTTTCAGAGCCTGTTAGAGCTAGGACAGAGATACGTCTGTCATACTCGTTGGCGGTAGCGCCCACAGTGCACTCCAAAAGTTCAGGCTTTGTGCTTTTGCGTTAGTGTCGCTACATGCCAGTTGGACTTGCTCTACTACAGACCAGTTCAGTGTGGGGTACTGGATAGTCGCAACGCACGCGAAGGACGAGTGTATTCACAGTCCCAGGGACGGTTATGTTTAACAGTCCCAATTGATTGATCAGATTGACATTTCCTACAGATTGGTTAGTGTAGAGCATGATAGTGTAGTGATTGATAGCTAGTAGGGTACTCCTACTATTTTTGCTCCCTTCTGTAGACTTAGTGGGTAGACCGATGTTGTTTTGGGCGGCACCCACTGAGGACTACCTGTTTTTACAGTAGTTCTCACGCCCAGTTGTTACTCCTGTTTTGCAGAGCCACAGGTGCCGGCTGCTGCATCTTCCGCCGACCAGGATCGAGGCAAGGGCGTTGCGAGCTAGAGCCCTACCCGACAGTCAGAGCTAGAGGCTTTCCACTGCTGCAGGTAGTTGTTGTTTTGGAGTTTATGTACATAGTTGTTTAACTCGCCAGTGCGAGTAACCTTGTATTTTGGATTCTAGCTATGTATATGAAACTCAGTTATTTAGTTTTTTGAGCAGCTCTATGCTACTGTTTGTAGTATCGTATTTCTACAGATACTTTGACGCTTCGTATACAAGAAAAATTTCTTTGTATACGGCGGATTTGTCGGCGTGCCCGGGGAACGAGATATCCGGGGCATGACAATACAATTAAAATCTAATTTAATAAATACAATTTAAATCATGTAGAAAGTCTATATTTGTAAAATTTATAGTGATGTTTAAGAATGGTTGTACATAAAATATACTTATACACATGGTATTTTTTCCTCTTATTTCTCATCTCAGCTCTCTCAATTATTAGAAGTTATTTAGTGCACCTGGTCTATTAGTGCACTTCATGCACTAAACATTTGAGTATTGATAGGTATTGTGAAATCAAATCTAATCAATCAATGTAATGTAAACTATGTAATAAATTTTTGTGCGTAAAATCAAATCTAATTAAATAATCAACGTAATCTAAACTATGTAATAAAATTTTGTATAAAATATTAAAAAATATAATATATTATTATAATACACCTGGTGCATGGAACCAATTCTTCTTCTTCTTTTTTTTCATCTTCTAATTATTTTATTAATTTATTTAGATTAATTTATCCTGACGATTTTCAATCATATGTTTTTTTATATATAATAATTTAATTTAATTATTAATAACTATCATATTTCTCATTCACTCTGTCTTTTTTTTAAATCAACATTATTTAATTTAGATGTTTTTAAAAACTTAACTTAATTAATTATTAATCCAGCTAATAAAATTATGTAAAATATAAAAAATCACATGCATGATCGTATTTTCCGTCGTTTATTAGTATGTATGGAGGAAGCCTTAACTTGATAAGACATGTACTGTTTCTTTCTTAGGGTGTGTTTGTTTCGTCGTAAAATCAGCTTGAAAAAAAAATTTCGGTGGAAAACTAAAATTCCAACGTTTGTTTGGCCGTAAAAAAATTTCGAATTTTGTTCGAAATTTTTTTTTTCCATATTGTGTGGAAATGGGGTGTTTTCGTTTTCCGCTCGTGTTTCGAGCGGAAAACGAAAACTTTCGCCCAAAATGGGGGCGTTTGGGAGGGGAAGGGGGCAGCATGCACGCGTGCCTTGTGGACCGAGAGAGAGAGAGAGAGGTCCACACCTTTTTTTTTCTTTTATATAGAACTAGTTAAGTGCACGTGCAACGCACGTCACACAAATACTAAAAAAAAATTTATAAATAAATATTATAGATTCGATAAATAATATTTAATCATTACTAAAATAAAATGATAGAAATAAAAAATAGAATTACAATATCATAAAANTCACTGAAAATTTTTTTTCCACCAAATTTTTTTTTTTCTAGTTTTATGTCAAACCAAACAGCCCCTTAGCTAAAATTGTACCAAAACTTATCTAAAAAACAGACTATTTAGATTTAACTATTTAATTTTTTTTAAAATTTTAATTTTATTATCTCTATTTAATTTAAGTTTGACTCCAAAATATTTATTTAATTATTTATTTTAATAAATTTATAATTGTGAGAATTATATAAAATATACTAACTAAACCTGTAAAGATAAATGATACATTTAAATTTTTAAAGTCAAAATACTGTAACTGGATAAAATAAAATTTTTTTTTGAAAGATTAGATAAAAAATCAAAATTTTGAAAGATTGAGTAACCAAATCTAAATAATCCAAAATTCAAGTAAATTCAATATGTTTTATCCATTAATCCCTCATAAATATCTCATTGCTCTCATCTTGTCCAATATAGCAAATTAGCAATTCACCATTTCTTGAGAATAAACAACCAACAATTAATGGCAACATGGATGATTATTTAGATTAAGAGCAATGGTTAGGCTTACAACCCTACTAGGGTTGTAATCTTAATTATAACTCAGCTTATCTAAAGGCTATAATTATCATACTAGTCATACCAAGTTTTTTTTTCTTTTCCTAAAAATCAAAGAGGGTTGTTTAAACCCTTATAATTCATTGGATTAAGGGTTGTAAAGATTATAACCCTCTTGGCTTTACACTTAAAGGTTGTTAATTAGTTGCGCATAGTTGCAACTGCATCTATTGCAGTTATAATTGCATACAAATCTAAATTCAATATTTATTTTAATGCGTTCGAATTCAATTGCTGCAGTTGCAACTATACGAGAAGCCTCAATTGCAGTAGTTAGAACTATCCTCAAATTGACCGTAGTTTCAATTGCAGTACTTAGAAATAGTAATTGTAAACAAAAATAAGTTTATCTCCATAAGAATCTTTAAAAATATATATATTTTTTCTTTTCCTACAACTGAGATAATTTTACTATTTTATATATAAAATAATAAAAATTTATAAAAATACTTTTCAGTTGCATGCAACCAAAAGAAGTATTCTACTATATCTAAACAGGTAAGATGTATGTGAATTATAATACATGTATCTTTAGCTACACTATATATATAATTACGTCCTCGAATCAAAGTCTTTTAGCATTTCTCTGTGGAAATATAGAAGCATGGCCTTATGATTGCTTAGCCCCCCTGCTTTAAATTCAAACACGAAGTAATCAGATTTTTTTTTTTATTATAAAATAATATTTTATTAATCATCTTTCAAGAAAACTCAAAACCTAAATCATTTACAATTTGAAGGACAAAATAGAAGCTTATAAGAAAATATTGAACTTTTTGTATTTATGTTCAAAATTAAAATATTCACGAGTCATGTCATGTGAAGAGCCCCTGCAACTCTAATCACTTGCCAGTTGTCACCGTAGGGGCAGTTGGGTTAACTTTTTTTTTTTTTTTTTTTTTTTTTTTTTTTTTTTTTCTGTTTGTTATCCGGCCGAATGGGCTGGGTGGAGTAGGTTGANATATTTAATGTAATTTTTGTAATTATAAATTTATTCAAATAAGTAATTAATTTAAAATTTGAAGTTAAATTATCATTGACTAATTCAAATTAAACAAATTGAAAGGTTAGTTACAAAATCAAAAATTTCAAAGTTTAGACAACTGATTCAAAATATTTCATAACCCAGACAAATTTTGTACATTTTTATCTAAAATTTATGCTACGAAGGAAGGTTTGCTTCACCTACAACCAAAAGCCATCTCTCTCTCTCTCTCTCTCTCTCTCTCTCTCTCTCTCTTCTCTTCTGACAAGCATTAAAGATACAAGAAATTTTTTTTTTTTTTTTTTTAGAGAGATAGATAGTACGCTACCCGCTTTGTTTATTTCATTTAGAAATAAACTTAGCTGAAAATGTGAATCAACTAGGATACGAGCTGAGATCTCAGGTATCAATCACCAAGCCCTTTACCACTTACCCTAGGGACGGTCCGTCAGTTGGGTTAACTATTAGATAGTTTTGTTGGGCTGTTGGGCGAACTTATTATCAAATATAATTGTAGTACTATTTGTGCACCAGTAAGTACCATATAAATTTTACATCTTAACTATTTAAAAACTATCCAGCGCATTTGATCAAGGATTTAATGATTGATATCTAAAGTCTTAAGTTCAAAATTTAATTTTGTTTCTTATTTCTAACTTCTCCAACTATATAAAGACTTAATTTCTTTTCATTAGTCTTATTAACCTTCTTTCAATACTAAAACTTGAAGAGAATTTTTAAATCCTTATTATTATTATTATTATTACTAATCTTATTAACTTCACTTTTAAATTCTTGGATGGGTACCTGTACTCCACGCTTACAGGGAATACATGTAGCGTTTTTCATATATTTGAGAGGCCCATTTGGCACTATTTTTATTCACTCCGATAGAGAGTGCGCATCTTATATCTTACAGCTTATATTTTAGAATTTATAAAAATTTAAATAGTTTTCAGTAAAAATAAATTAAAATTGATGTGACAAGTAGAGTAATGATTATTCTTAAATAGAGAGGGTATAAAATGTACACCACGCGTGCGTTTGTACCAATAGCATTTCCCTAAAAAAAAAAAAAGTTTTATGGGGTTAATTGTAAAAACAAATACTGTGGGGTCTAATTGCGAAAAAAGCCCTCATCCCATCTGGGAGGCCGGACAGAACGCACAATTCCATCCGTCTCTACTTTGGCGCAGCAGCAGCCATGTCCCTTCCTCTCTACCCCGCTTCCCTTTCCAATCCCCTTCCGCTTCGCCAAAACTTCTCTGCAGAATCTCGACACTGTAAACCTCTGCTCTTCTCCACCACCAGGTTAGTCTCATTTGTGTAGTGGATTATAAACTTATTAGAGTAACATAGCAGAACCAATCAAGCAAGAAAATATTTGAAGAACCCCCAACTAATAGGCACCTCAACACCCTCCTTAACTTTTTTTTTTTTTATCTTTTTATTTAAGTTATTCAAGTTATCAAGTTTAAAATTTTGTTACATTTATTAGCTTTAACTGTTAATTATTCTCGTTTTGTTTGTTAAATGTCTATAGCCACTAAACTAAAATTACCCAATTTCAAATTTGTCAGCTGTAATGCTCTATATAAGGATGAACTCGTGATATTTGGAGCTGTGCACAATTTTAATTGCCAGTTCCTATTAGTTCTTGTTTTATTGAAGTTTTAATGTATTCGCAAGTCGCTCCTTGATTTCATTGGTTGTTAATTTATTATGAATCATTTTTTATGCAGGGGTAAACAATGGTATTATAGATCAAAGAACATAACACGCCTCACGGTTAATAGCAGAATTTCTAGCCTTAAAGAACCTCCTTTGAGCAATCCTGCTGCACTATTAGCAAAGGAAGCTCACAAGTATTTTGACCAGGCTGTTATCACTGTTCGCGCTGGAGACGGCGGCCATGGTGCAATCCTCAGCATGCCGAGCCAGAAAATCAATACAAAGTCGCAAGGGAGACACGAAAAGGAGAAAAGGATGAGAAGCTCATACAAGAGGGATTCTGACGGCTCGCTTATCCTCCCGATGGGTGGACATGGGGGCGATGTCGTTCTTTACGCAGACGAGGGCCTAGAATCTCTTCTGGAGTTTCACAAGAAGAGGCGTTATAGTGCGAAGCGAGGAGGAAATGTGGATGCCATGGGCACTTTGACCTCCCAATTGCATGATGGATTTGCCGCACCAGCACTACGAGTACCCGTGCCTGTAGGTTTGTAGATTATGTAACCATTTTTTGTTAGATGACTGGACTAAAATTTCCTCTAATACTTGTTCTCTCATCATGGCTTCTCCTGCTGTCTTTTGTTTAAAATATGCCAAAACTGGTGAATATGTTCTTATGCATGATCTCCTCATCACTCAGTTCCTCATATTCTGTGGATTTTAAAATGCTATCCATAGAAGGCTTACCATTATAACTGATTACTCGATGATTAAGAAGAATGGGATCCAGTTCCTTAAATGTTTGAAAACATGACAGGCACGGTTGTGAAGCGGAAAAAGGGAAAACTTCTTGCTGATTTAGCTCGTCCTGGTGATGAAATTGTAGTCGCTAGAGGCGGACAAGGTGGGGTAAGTAGCATCTTATATTGATATGTGCAGAAAATGAGGTTTCTTTTGTATCTTGTAGGTTAAGAGTTTAATATAAACCAATCCGCTTCGGTTTATTTGAAACATATAAATATCTGTATGATTACGATAAAAATTTTCATGCTTACTGAATAGGCTTCAACTATATTTGTTTGTATTTTGTCTTGGTAGTCCTAAATATATTTAGGAAACACATTATGCTGGTGGGAGATTGACTCATTAAATAATGTTTTAACATCAAAATGTAAGGACTAGAGAAGCCGCAAAGTTCAAGGATAAATTGAGGGCAAAGTTTTATTAATCCTCAGACTCTTGCCATTTAAAATATATTAGTAAGTTAATAAAATTTGAGAAGGGAATTCAAATCAACCCATGAATCTAAACTTGTTAGTTGATAGCTTGAACTCATTTATCTGAAGTTTGAACAACTTTAAAATTTTAGATTTTAGGCCTTTGTAAGAAACATGACCTGCGTATATGTTCGGTACATTAATTAGCATGGTGGCAAAATGTTCTGAAAAGCAAGTGACAAATGCAACTAAAATCCAGGATGTATCCATAGGATGAAACTCAATATTCGTTTTTTTTTGTTCTGTCATTAGACAAGATTTATGTTGGATCAGCTTTATACCATCACTTCATGTTGGAAAAGCTATATTGAAAGCCTGCCAATGTCATGGTGCTTGATTAGTCTATATAGTATGAAAAAAGATGAAACTTCATGCGAGAGCTAACACAAATAATTCGAGTCTTATGCGCTTTTCTATGGCTCGAGAGACATCATTATATGAACATTATCAGAAAAGAAATTCATACGACATTTGTTCAATTATAAAACGATGAATGGATATAGATGGAGGATATAATTTCCCAATGGAACTAGCATGCTATTCATAACCACAGTGTAGCTTAAACATCATCTACAGTTTGTTTTTATTGTGTTATTTTATTGGCTATGTTCTGTAATATGTTATTTTCTTATCTTCTTTTTGCAGATAAGCTTGCTAGAAATGCCTGAACACAAAAGGAAAAAATTAATGGCTCTATCCACTAATGTAATGCGAGATGAAAATGACAAGGTCAGCTTGTTTGTCATCATGTGTCTCATATCTCAATCTGGAATGACATGAATTGTTTTTGTAACCTTTGATTTTCTATTGCGTGAGTGACCTTCCTGAAGTACTTGAGATGCCCTATAAAGATCTATATATCATTAGCTTGAAAGATTAGAAAGCAAGAGCAGATTTAAAGATAATTTGCTATATGCAATTGTGTAAAATAGTTTAGGGGGGTAATAGTACAGTTTGTAAGGCAAAAAGGTCGTCACTTTGCATGAATACATGCCAACTTATATTTATGTTTATACTCTATACCTAATGAGATAAAATGGTCTGTATCTTGATAAGCTTTGGCCTGGAACCACAAATAAATTCATTTCTAAGAATTGGATAGTTTGAGTGTAATCACGAAGAGGGTCTGAATTGTAAAATTTCATAACTTTCTGTATGCTGCTATATATATATTTTTTTTCATTGAATGTTTTTTTTTTCTCATTTTCCCAATTGGGGGCTTATCTTTGTTCTTTCTTCTAATCTTCTTGTTGCTTTTTTCTTCTAGGTCCTAGTTCTTGGTCAGCCTGGCGAGGAGGTTAGCTTGGAATTGATTCTAAGAGTGGTTGCTGATGTTGGTCTTGTGGTATGCAGAATGTCAAATTCTTTTTTATCTTATTAAAAAGGTGTCTCTTTTCGAGTTACCCTATATAACTTAGGTTGAGACATATACCTCAACTTTCTTTCTTTTCATCGATGCTTTAGTAAACACCCTCTTAACGTAGATAGCAAATAATGTTTTTGTTAAATTGCAAATAGTGAAGAGGTCTTCTTTGCTTCTTTAGGGACTTCCAAATGCTGGAAAGTCGACACTTCTCGCAACTCTAACACTTGCGAAACCAGATATTGCCGACTATCCATTCACAACTTTAATACCCAATCTTGGACGTCTTGATGGAGACCCTAATTTAGGGGCATTGAAATATTCCTCAGAAGCAACATTAGCTGATTTGCCTGGTCTAATTGAAGGTGCTCATCTGGGCAAGGTATTGCTACATCTAAAGTGCTTTATTTTCCTTTCGTTCTAAGATAACTGTTTACATCAAAGCAACACATACATATTGCGTTGCAGGGTCTTGGTCGAAATTTCCTGAGACATCTAAGGAGGACTCGGCTACTTGTTCATGTCGTTGATGCTGCTGCTGAGAACCCCGTAAAGGATTATAAGACTGTCAAAGAGGTGATTTGCATTTTGTCTTTCTGGCAATGCCTTTCCTTATTTCTCTGGGATTCGACATCATTCTGCTTGTCGGTTTACCTGTGCCTTTGATATGATTCCTAATTCAAAATTTGTTAGCTTTTTCCATTGTCTTGATTAAGTTCATGTTCAGAGCATTTTATATAGGGACTTCTCCTAAATTATATGACTAAGAACCTGCTTAGACGTCGGAACAAATTATCCTGTGATAACTTGTGTGATACAAGAATTTCTTTTTGTAACTGCAAGTAAAAGTTTGATTTTAGTTCATTAGATGATCCTCATAACCATGACTTTATAGGGTATTGTATTCCACCTACGAGGTGATTTAATCATGTTCCAGGAAGAGTGACTTAGAAGCTGAATATGCTAGGCGGTTGTAGATATGTTGTCATACTCGTATGAAGCAATTAGCACATGCTCCCTGAGGACACAAAAGAGACATGCTGAACAAGTTGTTTATGCATTTATACAGGCCCTAAATGAATTAATGCTACTCTGCGACATAGACTGGCTACATAAACTACTTATTTGAATGTTCTCTATGTTTTTTTTGGGGTAAACATCAAATTGTCCCCTTGTAGCTTAGCTTATTTTCACTTTTACCACTCTGTGGTTCAAAGAGTTTCACTTTACCCACTTAATGACATAATGTATTTAATACATACTGAATCAAACTCTTCTGCAGTGATATGGGATAGCTTGCAGTGGGGAATTCTCTAGTGAATGTTTGGACTAACCCTATTGATGCAAGTCTATGCTGTTTCCAGATTGCCCCTTTCTAGATGTGTAGCTATTCTTGATAATCTAACCGGCCTAAGATTGATTAGATGTCTTGTATCGAGTATTAACAAGCTATCAGAACCTAAATGCATTGTCTTCATTTATTTTGGTGATCATTGAGTGCCATTCTTTTATGAATTTGCCGTTATACTGAAAGCTTTATCTGACAAAGGATGGATTTTTCTTGCAGGAATTAAGGATGTACAATCCAAATTACTTAGAGCGACCTTACATTGTGGTGTTAAACAAGATTGACCTACCAGAGGTGATTTATTCTACTGTCTTTAAATAACTATGAGGTCTTTTAGGAATTTATTTTATTATTATTATTATTATTATTATACTTTTTCATTGATGCCATTAATTTTTAAGTAAAATCGACAAGACTTATGACATAACTATTCCAAGTCCTTGCATTATTTAACTGTTCTTTTTTTCCCCCTCGACAGGCTCGAGATAGGTTGGCATCCCTGATACAAGATATTTCAATGATTGGATGTAGAGAAACAACGAAATTAAATATCAGACCAAAAATGTTGACTGAAAATAAAAATGAACATTCGGTTTCCTCGGGCACAGGTTGTGAAGAGATAAAAGAGAAGGAAATCGAGGATTATCCGCAACCTCTAGCAGTTGTTGGGGCAAGCGTATTGTAATATCTTATACTCCCAGTTGAAAATTTTGCATTTTCTTTCAAGCAGCCATACTTAATTTAGTTTGATTAATAGTTTGCATGATAAAATTCTACTGTATTTTACACCTCAAGCTAGATAATTCTTGTGTTAATACCTATAGGTTTGTAAAGCTTATGTTCTTAGGCATCATAAAACTCATACAGCACATAATCAGATGTCTCATGACTATTCGTCGTTAGGCATTATAATCTACAGTAAAACTCTTACCATGAATATTTGGTTTTCTCAGTGTTTTACGACTATTCCTTGTTTTGAGTTCTTGACTAAGAACTAGTTAGAAGATAGAAAATGTTTAATTGACAAACTTAGGATACCCAAGTGATTTCCATCTGTATTACTCCAAACTAAAGCAACAATTACCAGAAACTTTCCTGCAAAATGCAACCAAGGGACACCGCCAGAAGTAAGGCCTCCTGTAACAAATGGTCATCTGATAAAGAGTACCTATATTACTTCGTGGGTCAGAAGTTTTACCCTTTTCAGTTAGTTCATGTCTCTATTACATTTCTGAGAGCTTTTCAGAGAAGCTGCAGCCATCCTCAAGACTTCTTGGTGAAGCCATACAAGGATACTTCACATTTAGGCTCCCTTTATCATCTCAAAAGTTTCAAACTTTTCCATGAAAGAAGATCCAACTTAGCCACAAAAAGTAAAAAAGTAAACTCGCTCGGCGCAGCATAGGTACTGCAAATGGTGGGCATCCTGTAGTCAAGTTGATATCGCATTCAATTTTAGATTAAGGTAAATGCTGCCCCAGGATCAAGAAACTCCTGGTCTGGTGGTGATTTAATTGAGGATTTTCTGTCAACTTTGATTGAGGAGGTCCTATTATATCTGTTACCCTTTTGTATATGGCCATCCATTTGGTGTTTGAACTCTAATGCTTTCTATACAGGTACATGTTCCCTTCTAGAAGGGATTTAGTCTATTTCTTAATCTGAGCCGCAAAATTATGGGTCTAATTCTCAAATATTAGGGCCACCTAGTGTAAGAGAGTTGAATTTTTTTTGCTGAAATAATTCTGCCCATATTAATTGAATTCACAGTTTTAAGCGACTTTTGAACTTTTGTAGGTAACTGCGTGACTTGTGTCTTATATTAGGTTCTTCAATGTTGCGAACAATGTCGATTCAGGAAATAATGTAGTCCTCTTCTTTAGTACTAGCAAGTTACTAACATATACTGCAAGCTTATAAATTTATTTTCCATGTTGTGTTTATGTGTGAATTAGTCAGAAATTTGCTTCTAAAATTTCTTGAAGTTAGACAGTGGTGATTCAATTGCATTTTTTTCTAGCTCCAGCTGTCAAATTTTGAGTTAACTGCTCTTCGTTACCTATGTATGAAATGAAGAAAGAAAAATTAACTCCAATTCTGTGTTCGATAAAAAGGGTGAAATCGTGTCATGCCTCCGGTTTAGTCATCTAGTTAAGGTATTCAGAATATTTTGTTGCATCTTTATTTCTGTCGATTAAAGCAACTTATCTTTGGTTTCCTTGTTAACTTACGTTTGGTTCATTCTTTTCGCGTATTTGTCCTCATTACTCTTATTGTGGTTATTGTTGCAGAAAACACATTGGCATAGAAGAGATGCTTATAGAGATAAGGGCTGGCCTAAGAAAGTGTTGGGATTTAGACAAGTCACTGGAAACAGAAACAACAGGGTTCCTTCCATCATAATTTTCTGAGATAGGAAAGTTCTAAAGCTTGCACATGTACTGCAAGATGGTATGAAACTACACGTGGCAAGGCCACAAATTTGAGCTTTTGCAGATGGCATATTTCATGTTCTTTTAGCTTCTCTCCCTTTTTCAATAGATTTTTTGGAGTTTCTAACTCAGGTTGTGCACTTGCATATGAGGCTAATAAAAAGCTAATAGTGTTGCACGCTCGATTATCATAAATGAAATGCATGATTTTCTTGGGAGAGAAAACAAACACTTTATTGTAATATATCTTCTGTTTGATCAGTCTATAATATTTCTAAGCTACTTTTGTGCAATACTAGAGAACTGAGTTGCATGGTTAATATCTGTACATCTTTCTCATACAGTGTAAATAACTCTTATAAGGGGATACTTGATTTTTCAGTGCTTTTTTGATAAATTGAGTGTCTTCTACTAAGTAGGAATTATATGTAGTAGTATTTTACATACTGTATGTTGCTATCCGTTCTGAGCATTAAATGGCAACTCTATTGTAAGAATCAGGAAACTTGCGCTGACTCGTTTCTGTACTATCTTCATATTGCAACTTAGTCCCTAAACTTGTCATATTTTACTATAGAGAGGCCCTTTTAGATATTGCAACGTAGTCCTTAAACTCAATGCTTTAAAACCCTGGTTGATTCGGCCTGTTGGATCATGAATGAGTGCTCAAACTAGTTTAGTTCGATCCGTAAAATCTGATCCGCTTTAGTCTGTTTATGTCAGTAGTTCAATCTGTGAACCAGCCCGATCGATGGCCGTTTGTGTAGTAAGCTGGCCTTTGTGAGGAAGCTGGCCTTTGTGAAGCCTGGCGATCGATGCTGCATAGACAATCTTGAGCTGGGACTGGGAGCAGTTCAAACATAAGTGGGCTCCATTTGAGGACGCGGTGTAAGGGGCAGTTCTATGTGGTTATTGTTGGCTTAAATGGGCCAAATTTCTGCCTTGTAGCGGAAGGTTATGTTGGATCAAGTCATGTTCGAAATGATGTGAGGTTAGGTGGGTCGAATCATGTTCGAAGTCGAGTGAGGCTGGGTGAGCCGAGTCACAATCGAGACTCGTGGACACTGTATCTATACGTTTTAAGTGAATTGATTGCGTATTTCTAATAGCTCAAGCTTTTGAGATTAATGGTTAGCGCCAATGATCCGATAGTTAGCACGGCACGGTTATGAGATGCTGCTTCCCTCCAGTCGGAAGCGATGAAAAGCCTGTCACTGAGGTGATCACACCTTCGGGCATCCCGCCAACGTGTTGGTCAGGGAAACTTCTACGTATCTGGTCGGACAGCAAGGTGAGCTGCTGCAGATTGTAAGAAGCCAACGGGACTCCGAGGAGAGCAGAGAGTAGCGTCTTCTCACAAACAGCTTCTACATATTTAGGCTTGTAACTGGTCGCAATGTGTGGGATATGATGTATGCCTTGCGCGACCACGCCATTTTTCCCAGGAAGCGCACAACCGTGGCCGTGTTGGCTAGCCATTTTCGAGAGTGCAAGCGCAACTGCATCTACTTTACCGACGACTATGACCTGGACTGCTTGTGCTCTGACCGTGGAGGGGGGTTGTGACACAGGCTACTGCACCTTGGTAGATAAACAGATTGAATTTCTGGAAAATGTTGAGTCGTTCTCTTCGTTTTCTCTTCCGATCTGGGCCTCTCTATCTAAGCAGTACAGGTTTTATGAATTCACCTCCCACAGATAATTTTTTTCCCCCTATCTAAGCAGGATTTCTGCCATCATAATTGTCCTAGATAGGAAATGTCTACGCACGCTTGCACATACATTAAAAGAAGCTGTGAAATTTTCTGGTGTCAATTGTACAAGTAGAAGTTATTTAGCTCTTTTCGCAAATCGTTTGGGCTTCTGCAAATGGCAATATTCACGTTCTTTCGGTTTCGAAGTCTCCAATTCTCAACGGTTGTGCACTTGCATACGAGGCAAACTTAAAAGAAGCTAATAATATTGTATACTACATTATCATAAATGAAATGGCTGATTTTGTCGAGACAATAAAAACCTTTAGGGTGCGTTTGGTTCGCGCTATCTTTTAAAGATTCCTAGTAATCCAATGTGAATAAAAAAATATGACGGTGTTTGGCTAAACGCACTAAGTAATCTAGTTGGTAATATTGAATTCACTTGGGAATAAGATTCACCCCAAAATACTAATCTCATTCCCTTGAGGGAGGGTGGGTATCCTCATATTAATGGATTGGGATAATCATAATATGTCTAATCTCTTTCTTTCTTCCTACCCGCCGGCTAATTGATATTATTTTTCTTTACACTCTAACCTTATATCTCTCTCTAAACTTATTTTTCTCTCTAAAATTCAACTTTTTTTTCTCTCTCTAAACTAAGCTTTCTCTCTCTCTCTTTCTAAAATTTCAACTCTCTCACTCCCTCTAATTTTGACTATATTGTTCTTTCTATTTTTTTAATTATGCTCTCTCTCTCTAACTTATACTCTCTCTTCCTTTTTTCTAAAAAGATGTTGAAACTTTTGGTAACATTATCTAAAATTAATTAAATAAATAAATTAATTAATTATATATTTTTTGTAATATTAAATAACATGGCTAATTAATATTACCGTGCGAACCAAACATAGGAATTTCAAATTCTTAGTAATAGGATGAATAGGAATAAGATTCTCGGATATCTTTTATTCCTAGTAATCTTTCATAATGCGAACCAAACGCACCCTTACTGTAATCTGCTTCACCGTAATCTTATCTTTTGTCTGATAAGTATATAAATTTTTTATGCAACTTTTGAATAATATTTTTTTGAGAAAAGAATAGCACACTATCTGCTTCATTAATTAGGAATATGAACTTAAGCTACATTGGATGCACATCGTCCCACTTTTGTGCAATACTACTGAACTAAGTTGCATGGTTACTAATTGTACATTGGGTAACTTACCGACCGTCCCTAGAGCAAATGGCAAAAGACTTGGTGGTTGGTACCTGAGACCCAAGTTCAAATTCTAGTTGATTCACATTTTCAGCTAAGTTTACTTTCTAAATGAAATAAACAAAACGGATAGTGTGCTACCTATCAAAAAAAAAAAACAAATTATGTAACTTTCTTCAGAGGACATGATTTTTTTTTAAGTCTTTTTAACAAAACGAATGTCTTCTACTCTGCAGGAAAATGTGACAGTATTTTACATATGACATGACTAAGCTAATTATGCTGAACTAGTGTAAGGCCACACTTCGCGGCAGATAGATAGTATTTCAGTCAATTAAGATATATATAATTATTAAAGCTTTAAAATTGAAAAGTCATAAATAATTAAAAGAATTATAAAGTAACCATCTGTATATTATAAAAATAACTTTTTATTAATATTTTCTTAGCTTACATATTCTATAACTGTATTTAAAAATTCAATCAACTTTAATAATTTTGGTAGCTATTTATAAATAATTTTTTTAACTAAAACTTTAACATTGGAGGACTTATTTTTAAATTGCCAAAAAGGCGAAAATGTCTTTACTTTGTTAAACTTGATTGGAAAAAAAAAAAAAAACTATTATATGCATATGGTGTACATTAATAATATATATACCACAATAGATCCTAACGATAGGGATATATTTGAAAACATTATAACTTTTGCAGAAATAAAAAGAAAAAGTTGAATCTTGCAAGAATATATTTATAATTCGATATGTTTACAAAAAGCTATGTCAATTAATTCTATAAAAATGACACAAGTAACATGAAAGATTAAAAAACTTTAAGTAAACCATATAGTGTAGAACTCATATATGTGATTTAAAAAGTATATAAATTATAAACAAATAACTAAAAAAATCAAAAATATTCTATAAGACTAGCTTTAATTGTACTTTAAATAAGGTAATAAAAACATAAAGATAAAAAAGTTATTTTATATATTTAAGTAATTCTTACCACAAATACACAGTTGCAACCCCAAATGAGATTTTTATTACTTTGTTTTATTTACTTAGTAACTCTTACCACAAATACACAAAAAAAAAAAAACAAATTTCAAAGAGAATTCACATCATTTCGATCAATTATATAGAGATTAGAGCGCACACAATGAAATAATTAAGATAAAACAAAAATCTTAGGCCTTTTTAGCAGAAAAATTGGGTATTTTATTAATTGATTTAATTGGCTAATTTCATATAGACTTGGAAAAAGCGAAATAGGATTAGGTCCTACAAATTCAAGATGGGTAAATTGCATTGTTACCCTGAACTTTTGGTGAAGTTTCACTTTACTCCTCGAACTTCTAAAATGGACATCTAACACCCTAAATTTTAATATTTCATTCATGTTACTTCTTCCGTCAATTTGCCGTCAAGCTCAGTTAACCAGAAATTGACGAAAGAGGTAAAACGAATGAAATATTAAAGTTTAGGGTATTAGATGTCTATTATAGAAGTTGGGGGGGTTAAGTGAAACTCGCCAACAGTTTAGGAGGTAGCAGTGCAATTTACCCTGTAGAATTCTTGACTATAAATTATTTTATTATAATATATTACTTATGGATTAACTACTAACGCTCAAGTTAGTGATCATACTTGATTTTGAATTTATATATATTTTTTATCCTAAAATAAATCATACCATAATTTATACTACATTTTATTGTAATAAAATAAAAGTGAAAGAAATGAATTAGAGTGACTTAAAGATAAGAAAAAAGTGATATAACTAACTACCTACGATTGCTCGAACACTCCAATGTCCTGGTGTACTTGCTAATATGGTTTGTTTACAATATGTGTCCTCACTAGGATATAGAGATTTTAATTCTCAGTTAATTTTCTGCGGTACTCGTTTGAGCATTATTATAAGAAATGCATTTATTTTCTATGAAACTATGCAATGTAATTTTATTATAGCATAAAATAAAATTTTTATACTTAATTTCAACCAATTAAAAGTTTTTAATATAAGAATATAAAATAATAATTTATTAGAAAATGCACTTATTTCTTATGAAACTATGCAATGTAATTTTATTGTAGCCTAAAATAAAATTTTTGTACTTCATTTCAGCCAATTAAAAATTTTAATTATAAAAATATAAAATAATATTTTATAATACTTTAGAATAATGCTTCTAAAGATAAAAGGGACAAACGAGTACTACAGAAAATTAACTGAGAATTAACATCTCTATAGCCGAGTGAGAACACCTATTGTAAATCAATCGTATTAGCGAGTACACGAGGACAGTAGTGTTCGAGCATCGTAGATAGTTAGTATCGCTCTTTATTTATATTTAAGTCACTCTAATTCATTTCTTTCGCTTTTATTTTATTACAATAAAATATAGGATAAATTATGATATGATTTATTTTAGGATAAAAAATATATATACGTATAATATATATACTATATTATATACCGCTATATAATATAGTAATATATATATATATATTCAAAATCAAGTATAATCACTAATTTGAGAGTCGGTAGTTAATCCATAAGTAATATATTATAATAAAATAATTTATAGTCAATATCATAGGGAATAAATTGCACTGCTACCTCCTAAAAATTAAATATGATTACTAATTTGAGAGTCGGTAATCAATTCATAAGTAATATATTATAATAAAATAATTTATAGTCAAGATCCTAGGGGGTAAATTGCACTGCTACCTCCTAAACTTTTAGCGAATTTTACTTAACCCCCCAAACTCCTAAAATAGACATCTAACACCCTAAGCTCTAATATTTCATTCGTTTTATCCCTTTCGTCAGTTTTCGGTTAACGGAGGTTGGCAAAAAACTGACGGAATGGATAACATGAATGAAATATTAGAGTTTACTGGGTTAGATATCCATTTTAGGAGTTCGAGGGGTAAAATGAAACTTCGCCAGAGGTCAAAGGTAACAATGCAATTTACCCAATTCAAGATTGTATACAAACTTAATGAGATAAAAACAAAAGTCATGTAAAAAAATATAGCAATAATAAAAAAGGGCAATCGCTTATATACTTCTGAAAAATTTTCAACTTTCTAATTTACTCCTCTTAGAAGGCTAATATTAAAAATACCTTTTTTACGTTCCAACATATTTCAAATATACCCTTAGAGTTAAAATCTGTTAATAAATTTTAGTATTTCTATGAATTTACTATTTTACTATTTTAAATATACCCTTATACCATCACCAACTTTTCTTCTTTGCCCTTAAGTTAGGAGCACAAAAGTATTTTGACTTTTGATCTTTTCAAATATACCCTTCTACAATCGCCTACATTTTTATTTGTTCTTAAGTTAAGGACAAAATGCCGACTTTTCCTATTTGCCCTTAGGTTAGGGGCACAAAAAAATATTTTGCCTTTTAGACTTTTCAAGTATATCCTTTTACCATCACCAATATTTCTTATTTGCTCTTAAGTTAAGTGCTAAAGTGATATTTTAATTTTTTTTAACTGTATTAGATATTTAACTCACGTTTAACCAAGCTAACTTAACAGATGATAACTGTAGGCACGGAGGAACATATGAGAAGTATATTGGAAAGAAATAAATAGTAAAAATAAATAAGATATTTTTACAATTTGCAGGGATATATAGACAATTATTCCTAAAAAAAAATGGATGCGCTCCTCGAACACTGGTAGAAGAATATCAGCCGATCCATGGACCATGGTAGAAGAGTATCACGGCGATGCGCTCCTCGAACACCGGCGGGGGCTCAATAGCGCCATCGTCGGAGCCCTTCTCGCCATCGTCGGAGGAGGCTTCGGTGCCACAGTGGGAATCGTCGAAGTTTGAGTTGAGATTAATTTGCTAAATATAAATTTAATAGAGTTATTTCTCAAATTTAAAAATTTTAAAAAATTATTTTATAATTGGAGGAGTACGAAAACGTAACACATGGTACAAAAGAGAGTGCCAAATAGAAATTTGTACTGGTATTGACGATTGATGATAATATATATAGATATAGATACAGATATGGCTAGTTTCTAAACATTTTGATGGTGCAACTCAATCCATAAACTTCTTCTATATTGCAATAGAAAAAGCCATCTTGATATCGCAATTTAGTCCTTAAACTTCTATACTATCTTGATGCTGCGACGTAGATGTCCCAAAACCACTCATACATTGTTACATAAAAAGCTATTCTTCCTAAGCAGAGCCTATGCACAAAGTGAACAGAATTTGCAAACTGAATTAGTTGGTACTGGTACGAAGCTCTATGCCCTTAGAATCATGTATAAAAAATTAGTTAAGGATGTTATCGTGATAATTAATTAGAGGATTAGGTACTTGATTAATGAAACTTGGGTAAAAGGATAAGAATCTTGTTACAATAACTAGAAAGATAGAGACTCAATTTAAACTTTGATATCTATATAATCTGAAATATCTAATATATATTAATAAAAATAATATCTGGTATATCTTATTGCACAACGTGGAAAATTATAATCAAACTATTATAACCTACCATTATAAACTTTAAATATTGTGTTATCTAAATTTAATGATGATGACGATAATGATGATAATAAAAATAATAGTAAAAGATGAAACTTAAATACTTATACTGTGAAATTTTTTTTAAAAAAATCTACCTTTCGTTTAGAAATTATTATTTTTTAATTATAAATAATTATATGTTTTATAATAAAACTTTAGGTAAACTTCAAATTTCTCCTGTATAGTTAATCTTATTTTTACTTTGTCATCATCTTGTAGTTTTAAAAATTACACTTTACTACCTACGGTATAATTTTTATTTTACCAAAAAAGAAAGTGCAACTTTTTCAACATGGTGACATGGTGTAGATAGAGTGAAACTATGGGAGGGTAAAGTAAAACTTTTCAAACCACAAAAGAGGCAAACTAAAAATATGTTATACCACCGACCGTCTCTAGAGTGAGTGGCAAAGGGTTTGATGGTAGATACCCGAGACCCAAGTTTGAATCCTAGTTGATTTACATTTCCAACTAAGTTTATTTTTAAATGAAATAAACGAAGCGGGTAGCGTGTTACCTATCTCTCTCAAAAAAAGAAAAAAAAAGTTATACCACAGGGGTTAATTTGAAATTTACCCTTGGGCCAATAATGATGACGTTTATTAGCCTAATCAAAGCGAGCCATCGCAATTATAACAGAAATTAGTTATCCGACCCTAGACCGAATAGAAGTTGGTTATCCTATATATCCAGGTAGGATAAATCGGGATTGAATCCTAATAAATGTCTGATTCCGACTCGGACTCTAATTAAATTTTAACCCTATATATAACGTAACGTAACGGAGATTAAGGCCGGCGCAGCATCTGATCTGAGGTATTGAATTTTGAAGAAGAAGAAGATGGCCAACGACGACGACGCTCTGTCCTCCTCTCGGCCATGGTCTCAACTTCCTGCCGAGATCTTAGCGCAAGTTCTTCACCGAATCAATCCCAACGAGGAATTCACCCGCTTCGCCTCCGTCTGCATGGCATGGGGCGCCGTGGCCGCGAAAGAGCCGCTGTCTCTCCCGCATCAGATGCCGTGGCTGCTCCTCACCGAGGAGGACTACCCCGGCGAGAGGGAGGGGTGCGACGCCCGAAGCTTCTACAGCTTGTCGGAGGACAAGATTCACGAACTGGACCTTCCGGAGGCCTGCCGCCGGAGGTGCGTGGGCTCGACGGACGGCTGGCTCGTAACGGTTGGAGAGGCCTTCGAGGGCGAGGAGATGCACGTACTCAATCCCGTCATGCGAACTCGACTACCGCTTCCGCCCCAGTCCACGCTTGTTCTCCCTGTCGAAGAATACGAATTTCCGGTGCGGCTGCGAGCGCGGGGGTATCTAGGAGGAGAAGGATCGGAAGAAGAAGTGGAAGCGCTCGCAGCGCTACTAGCCGAAGAAGAAGCAGCAGAGCAAGACGCGGGGGAAGTAGCCGAGATGGGGCCGCAAGGTGATCTTATCCTGCAGCCCCATGGCGGAGGACTCGGACTCGGACTGCATAGCTTTCGCCATTTACGGGAGGTTATGTAATAAGCTGGCCTTTGCGAGGCCCGGCGACGCTGCGTGGACTATCTTGAGCTGGGACTGGGAACAGTTCAAGAACAAGTGGGGTCCGTTCGAGGACGCCGTGTACTACAAGGGGCAGTTCTATGTGGTTAATTCTCACGGCACGGTCATGAGATGCCGCATCCCTCCGGTCGGAAGCAGTGAAAAGCCCGCAGCTGAGGTCATCGCCTTCGGGCCTCCCACCGACGAGTGGGTCTGGGGAAATTCTAGGTATCTGGTTGAACTCCGAGGTGAGCTGCTGCAGGTTCTGAGAAGGCAATGGGAGTCGGAGACGAAGAACGGAGAGCAGCGGCTCCTGACGGACGGCTTCTACATCTTCAGGCTCAATACTGATCACAGCGCGTGGGATATGATGTATACCCTGGGCGACCACGCCGTTTTTCTCGGGATGAGCACGACTGTGGCTGTGCCCGCGAGCGACTTTCGAGGGTGCAAGCGTAACTGCATCTACTTTACCGACGACTATGACCTGGACCGGTGGTGCTCCGACCGTGGAGGGGGCTGCGACACGGGCTACTGCACCTTGGTAGATAAACGGATCGAATTTCTGGAAAACGTCGAGTCCTACTCTCGCTTTTCTCCTCCGATCTGGGTCTTTCCATCTATGCGATAAACGTTTCAAGAATCTATCTCACAAGTCACAACACTAGTTCGTTTGCAGAACGTTTAATTCTTCTTCTGTTTTGGCTTATTTAGAACTAGAGAGCAAATTAACTTCCATGAAAGAAGATGGAGATCTAGCTACTTTTGTTTCGGTTTTTTTATTTTATTTTTTATTGAGCTTGTTCTTTGAAGTTTGACATAATAAGAGTTCTCACCAAAATTCCTCAGTTTTCAGATGTCATATGACGTCTGTATTTTAGAACTATTTATCTTTGTTGATTCACCAACCTTTCCTAAAACAAGTGACAAAAGGTTTCGTGATTGGTATCTAAGGTCCCAAGTTCGAATTCTAGTTGATTTACATTTTCAGCTAAATTTATTTTTAAATGAAATAAACGAAGTGGGTAGCATTCTCTCTCAAAAAAAAAAAAAAAAAAAAAAAAAAATTCTTTGTTGATTCAATTAAGCATATCCATATAATAAATACATTAATTGACAGTTTATAGGGTGGACCAAAATATTTCTAAGATATTCAAGGTAGCTCCTTAGCTCCTTAAGATTTTTCAAGACAGCCCTTTGGCTCCTTTCCAAGATTGGGCCAGATTGGACCAAAATATTTCCAAGATATTCAAGACAGCTCCTTAACTCCTTCTCAAGATTTTTCAAGACAGCTTCTTAGCTCCTTCCCAGGTTGGGCCAGATTTGACCATGATATTTCCAAAATATTCTGGTTTTTCAAGATAAATCTATAACATACATGAATTCTCAGTTTTGGAACAGGTGGCGAGCGTGGAGGCAGGGGCGAGCGCGGGGCGCGGGCAGGCGGGCGCGCGTGGCGGGGCGCCGCGTGGCGCGGGCACGCGCGGCACACGGGCGCGGGCAAGGAGGCGCAGAGCCGGGCGGGGGCGCGGGGACAGGTGGCGCGAGCGGCGAGCGGAGGCGCAGGCAGGGGCGAGCATGGGGCACGGGCCGACGGCGGCGTGGCGGGCGCCGCGCGCGGGCGGCGGGCTGCGCGGCAGGCGGGCACGTGGGGCGGGGCACCGCTGGCGCGGTGGGGGAGAAGGAGAGGGAGAGGAGAGGGAGAGCGGCGCTCAGTGGGCGGGCAGCCGTGGCGCGCGGCGGCGGCGCGGCAGGCGGGCGCGCTCGGCGGCCCGCCGCGTGGCGCGGGGAGAGAGCGGGAGAGGAGAGGAGAGGAGAGGAGAGGAGAGGCGGGGCCCAGCTGAGGGGAGAGGAGAGGGAGAGAAAGGGATTTTTTTTTTTTGTCTCTTTTGTCTCTTTCTACTTTTTCTTTTTATTATTTTATATATTTGTTCTCTTAATATATAAAAAAATTTATAAATTTTTTTAATTCAATCTAAATTTTTATTTATTTTTATAAAATTTAAAATATATAAATAATTTTAAATAAGTTAAATTATTTGTATTCAATATAAATTTTAATTAAGCCTGAATAAAAGAATTATTAAAAATATATAAAAAATAATGAAGGAAATTTAAAAATGAAACATAAAAAAGTAAAAAAAAAAAATAAAAGGATAAGATAGATAAAAGAAGCATGAGGCAAAATGTAAGAACAATAAATCAATTTTTCTAAAAATTATATATAATTATAATAATAATTATAATATATATAAGTATAAATATAATTATATATAATTTCTTATTAGTATGATTTTTGTCTTTATTTTTTGTAATCTTTCTTATAATTTTATTACAGCAATAGTTGTTTATTTTTTAGTTATTTTTTTATACAATTTTTTGACTCTTTTTTTTACTATTATTTATTTTATTTATATATTTATTTCTGCAGAATCGTTCCGCCGCAACGCGCAGGTCCTTCACTAGTACATATATGAATCTTCAGTTTTGGGACAGTTGGCAGCGAGAGCGGAGGCGCCGGTGGCTGCGGGCGCGGGGCACGGGCAGGCGTGGGGCGCCTATAGGTTTGTAAAGCTTATGTTCTTAGGCATCATAAAACTCATACAGCACATAATCAGATGTCTCATGACTATTCGTCGTTAGGCATTATAATCTACAGTAAAACTCTTACCATTAATATTTGGTTTTCTCAGTGTTTTACGACTATTCCTTGTTTTGAGTTCTTGACTAAGAACTAGTTAGAAGATAGAAAATGTTTAATTGACAAACTTAGGATACCCAAGTGATTTCCATCTGTATTACTCCAAACTAAAGCAATAATTACCAGAAACTTTCCTGCAAAATGCAACCAAGGGACACCGCCAGAAGTAAGTGTAGAAATGACAAGCAGCGAGAATGGTTCGATAACCTCTAAGGAGGGTAAAACAATGGAAGGCAGATAGCATAAAACAGAGCACTTACACAATATCCATTTCCACAGCTAATATTAAGCAATAAGTTCACTAACCTATAATTCCTAAAAACTAGGATCAGCTTAACAAATCCTAAGGACTCGATAACAGAATAACAAATAAACAGCAATATGTTAACAATACGCAATACTTGGTCACAAAGCAACCCACATGCTGGTGTTGTTTTATTCAATACTCCCCCTCAACACCAGCTTCTACTCCTTTTACCATACCGAGCTGATGACATAAACTTTCGAACTTGTTGCTAGTCAAGCTTTTTGTAAACAGATCTGCAGCTTGGTCTTCTGTTCTGACATGTTCCAACTTAATTTCTTCTTGCAAGACTCTCTCTGATAAAATGATAATGCACCTCCACATGCTTAGCTCTTGCATGAAAAACTAGATTCTCCGCCAAACGTATTGCCGACAAGTTGTCACAATACAAAGAGATACCATACTCTGTTGGCTGATGCAAGTCTTTCAATAATCGCATAAGCCAAGTGCTTTCTTGAGCTGCCATTGCTGCTGCTCGGTACTATGCTTCAGTGGTTGATAAAGACACTGTTGGTTGTCTTTTGCTACACCAAGAAATTGCTCCGAACCCAAGCATGAAAACATACCCGGTAGTTGAACGTCGAGTATCATGGTCGCCTGCATAGTCAGCATCACAATAGCCAACTAGTCTGCAATTCGCACCTTTCTTGTACATAATACCATACCCAAGCGTACTCTTCACATACCTCAAGATTCGACGAAAAGATTCCAAATGAGTTTTCTTTGGACTTTGCATGTAACGACTCATCACACCAACTGCAAAAGAAATATCTGGTCTTGTTAAAGTTAAGTAGATAAGACTACCCACTAACTGCCGGTACATGGTAGCATCTTCTAAATCCTTCCCTTCATGAGCACACATTTTGGCGTTTGGCTCCATCGGTGTCGAAATTGGCTTGCATTTAAGCATTACAAACTTCTTCAACAAATCTTTGGAATACTTTTGCTGATGGAGAAATATTCCTTCCTTAGTACAGTCAATCTCTAAACCAAGAAAATGCTTGAGCTTTCCAAGTTCTTTCATCTGAAAGCGAACTGACAAATTCTCCTTGGTTTGGAGAATTTCTTCTTCACAATCGCCCGTGATGATTAAATCATCCACATACACCAGCAAAATAGCTAGCTTCCCTCCTTTAGTTTTGACAAACACGTTAGAATCCGCAGATGTCATAGAAAAATCGCTATGAGTGAGAAATTCGGCAATCTTACCATACCAAGCCCTCAGTGCCTGTTTTAATCCATAGAGAGCCTTCCGGAGCTTACACACATACTCAGGATGGTCTTGACTTTGAAAGCCCATCGGTTGGCTTATGTAGATCTCCCGATCTAGCTCCCCATGCAAAAATGCATTCTTCACGTCCATTTGCCACAAGTTCCAACTTTTGCTAGCTGCAAGTGCTAGTAAGACTCGTACAGTTGTAAACTTTGCAACTGGACTAAACGTTTCATCATAGTCTAGTCCATATTGTTGAGAGAACCCTCGGGCGACCAGACGAGCCTTGTGCCTTTCTATTGATCCATCTGTGCGACGCTTTATTTTGTACGCCCATTTGCAAGAAATAGGTTTCACATCTCTTGGCTTTGATACGAGTTCCCAAGTCTAATTTTGCTTTAATGCAGCAATTTCCTCTTCCATAGCTTTAATCCATTCCGGACTCTGGGATGCTTCCTCAAATGTCTCTGGTTCTTTTGCATCTGCTTCTTCTACTATGGCGGCATTGGCATACTTGGGATTTGGCTTTCTGGCTCTTGTTGATCTTCTAAGTGCAGTTGGTGTACTTGGCTCGCCTTCTTCACTTGGCCTTTGGTATACACTTGTTTGCCAAGGAGTTTGAGCTATGCCTTCTTCAACATCTCCACCATCGTCTGCAACCTCTGTTTCACCTGAACTTAACTGAGATTGAGAAATTTTTAATTCTTCCTTAAAAATATCTGAGTCTGAGAGTACTTCCTTGTTTGAGGACCACCATGAGGAAGCTTCATCAAACACCACATTCCGAGATGTGTAGCACTTCCCGGTTGTTGGATCGCAACATCGCCAACCTTTCCTTTGATTGTCGTATCCTACAAAGATACACCAAACAGCCTTTTTTTCCATCTTGCTACGTAAATGGTCAGGTACAAATACATAGCATACACATCCAAAAACTCGAAAATGACCAACAGCAGGTTTCATGTTCCATATTTTTTCAAATGGTGAAAGAAAGTATAACCTTTGTTGAGGAAGCCTATTGGTCACGAAGGCCGCAGTCTTCATCGCTTCCGCCCAAAATCGTCCCGGGACATTCTTTGCATGAAGCATACTTCGACATACTTCTGCCAGATGCCTGTTCTTCCTTTCTGCTACCCCATTTTGCTGCGGAGTGTTGGCACATGTGAATTGATGGCGTATTCTGCATTCCCGAAGGAAGTTTGAGAACTCATGTGAGGTGTACTCTCCCCCGTTGTCGGTGCGTAAGCAACGAATTCTTTTACCAACCTCCGCTTCCGCTACCTTCTTGAACTGTTTGAACTTTGAAAAAGTTTCAGATTTTTCTTTCATAAAATAAACCCATACGTACCTCGAGAAGTCGTCAATGAAGATCACCATGTACTTCATCCCACTAATGGAGGCTTGCTTAATTGGTCCAAACACATCAGAGTGAATCAACTCTAATGGTTCCTTCGCTTTAAATTTGGACTTTTCGTACGGCAACTGATGCGCTTTCCCATATTGACAGCCCGCACATATACTATTTGTTCTCACTTCGAGTTGTGGAAGTCCCTTTAACATCGACTTCTTCATCATCACATCTAGCTTGGAATAGCTAACGTGACTTAGCCGCACGTGCCACAAGTCTGCTATCTCGTTCCTTCTCGTCTTGTCTATATATGCTGTTTCCGCAGACATCACGTAGACTGACTCCAATCTTCGTCCCTTCATTGCTGGCTCTTTTGGAACATGATAGACATTTTGGAGTGGCACCTCGATATCAGTGCATTGGGGAGAGACTACCGTGCTACCGATGTGAGCTATCGGTAACTTTGAGTTATTTGCCGTCACCACCACCCGACTTTCCTTGTACTCTGACAAGTTCTGCAGCTTCTCTATATTGCCAGTCATATGGTTTGAGCAACCTGAGTCAACGATCCAATCATCCTCATAATTGATTTGATTAAGTGTTGT
Source organism: Ananas comosus (assembly GCF_001540865.1). Taxonomy (NCBI): domain Eukaryota; kingdom Viridiplantae; phylum Streptophyta; class Magnoliopsida; order Poales; family Bromeliaceae; genus Ananas; species Ananas comosus. Next base: position 3,460,149 of record NC_033629.1, read on the forward strand.
TGCTGCAAGGGCTAGCTCCTCTTTTTCCATAGCAAAGAGAGCCTCAGCATCCCATTCGTCTTCACTTTTGGAAGTAGCAGCGTTACTCTCGACGACCTTCTTTTTTGACCAGCAATCTTTCGCCATATGACCCTTCTTTTTGCAGTTGTAGAACTTCCCTTCAAACTTTTGGCCATTGCGATAGTTCTTATAACCTCTCCCAGCACGAACACTCCCTTCACCTTGATGACTTCTCGCCTTGTCATCATTCTTTTTGGATCCATCGTTGACATGCTGCTTGGAATTCCACCTGCCTTTATTGGCATAGAGGGCCTCTTCTTCATTCTTCAACGAGACTCCTCCCATTTGCTTAGTTAAGGCTTCTTGACCTGCTAGCAAATTTTTGAATTCTACAAGTGACGGCTGAGTTTGCCATCCTTGTATAGCAGCAACAAAGCTCCTAAATTCTGGCTTCAAACCATGGATGATGATCCGCTTCATCCTGGTGTCGCCAATAGGAGCCTTCGGATCCAACTCAGTAATCTCTCGGCATAGCGTCTTCACTTTGTGGAAATACTGTGCGACCATCATGTCGCGTTGTGCTACAGACAGCAATTCACTCTCTAAGAGTTGAAGCTTCGTATCGTTCTTCTTAGAGAACAGTTTGGCGAATGTATCCCAGGCTTCTTTGGGAGTTTCCGCAGCCCGGATATGCTCTAGCACATCTTCTTCAGCCATCATCTTCAAAACGAACATGGCTTTGCCTGCTTTAATCTTCCACTTCCGCAATGTCCCATTCGCATCTTCAGCCTCCAGTTGTCTCACATCATTTCCATTTATGATCTCCCACAAATCCTGGCCTTGCATGTAAGACATCATGCATGTAGACCAAGAATTGTAGTTCTGGTTGTTGAGCTTCTTGATTCCGCCAACGACTTGAAGATCACCCATCTTGGCAGTAGAGATACTTACCAAAAAGCTCAGAACCTGGCTCTGATACCAAATTATAGAAATGACAAGCAGCGAGAATGGTTCGATAACCTCTAAGGAGGGTAAAACAATAGAAGGCAGATAGCATAAAACAGAGCACTTACACAATATCCATTTCCACAGCTAAAATTAAGCAATAAGTTCACTAACCTATAATTCCTAAAAACTAGGATCAGCTTAACAAATCCTAAGGACTCGATAACAGAATAACAAATAAACAGCAATATGTTAACAATACGCAATACTTGGTCACAAGGCAACCCACATGCTGGTGTTGTTTTATTCAATAGTAAGGCCTCCTGTAACAAATGGTCATCTGATAAAGAGTACCTATATTACTTCGTGGGTCAGAAGTTTTACCCTTTTCAGTTAGTTCATGTCTCTATTACATTTCTGAGAGCTTTTCAGAGAAGCTGCAGCCATCCTCAAGACTTCTTGGTGAAGCCATACAAGGATACTTCACATTTAGGCTCCCTTTATCATCTCAAAATTTTCAAACTTTTCCATGAAAGAAAATCCAACTTAGCCACAAAAAATATAAAAGTAAACTTGCTCGGCGCAGCATAGGTACTGCAAATGGTGGGCATCCTGTAGTCAAGTTGATATCGCATTCAATTTTAGATTAAGGTAAATGCTGCCCCAGGATCAAGAAACTCCTGGTCTAGTGGTGATTTACTTGCGGATTTTCTATCAACTTTGATCGAGGAGGTCTTATTATATCTGTTACTCTTTTGTATATGGCCATCCATTTGGTGTTTGAACTCTAATGCTTTCTATACAGGTACATGTTCCCTTCTAGAAGGGATTTAGTCTATTTCTTAATTTGAGCCGCAAAATTATGGGTCTAATTCTCAAATATTAGGGCCACCTAGTGTAAGAGAGTTGAATTTTTTTTACTGAAATAATTCTGCCCATATTAATTGAATTCACAGTTTTAAACCACATGCACAAGATAGCTAAATAGACTTTTGAACCAAGGGTTTAAGTGCCCGTCGGCACGGGCCGTATCTACCGTACCGTACCGTGCCAACAAGATACCAGCATGATATAGACCCCGTGCCGATGGCACAGTTCAAAACCCTCTATTCTTTAAATTAATAAATAATTTTTTCAATAAAGTTCAAAATATGTGATAAAAAGACATAATAAAAATGTTAAAATATTTTGTTGCTAAAGAAAACAAATATTTCATACTATTATGTGTCGGCACACAAGAATTTTTTTGACCGGCATGCATTGGCACGGCTCGGCACGTACCGTGCCGGCAAGTTTCCGGCACGACCCCGTGCCACGGCACTTAAATCCTTGTTTTGAACTCTGTAGGTAACTGCGTGACTTGTGTCTTTTTTTTTTTTTTGAGAGAGAATAACTTGTGTCTTGATTCAGTTCTTCAACGTTGCAATTTGCAAACAATGTCGATTCAGGAAATGATGTAGTATTCTTGTTTAGTACTAGCAAGTTACCAACAATACTGCAATGTCGTATTGTGTTTATGTATGAATTTAGTAAGAAATGCTACTTCTGAAAGACTGGTGATTCAATTAGGTTTTTTCTAGCTCCAACTTTCAATTTTGGGTTAACTGCTCTTCGCTACCTATGTATGAAATGAAGAAAGAAAAATTAGTGCCAATTCTGTGTTCAATAAACTTTGTGGGCAGAATGATTTGTCTCACAAAAGAAAGGGTGAAATCGTGTCATGCTATGGTTTAGTCATCTAGTTAAGGTAAGGTATTCAGAATATTTTGTTGCATCTTTATTTCTGTCGATTAAACCAACTTATCTTTGATTTCCTTGTTAACTTATGTTTGGTTCATTCTTTTAGCGTATTTGTCCTCATTACTCTTATTGTGGTTATTGTTGCAGGAAACACATTGGCATAGAAGAGATGCTTAGAGATAAGAGCCAACCTAAGAAAGTGTTGGGATTTAGACAAGTCACTGGAAACAGAAACAACAGGGTTCCTTCTGTCATAATTTTCTGAGATAGAAAAGTTCCCAAAGCTCGCACGTGTATTGCAAGACGTTATGAAACTACACGCAGCAAGTGCACAAATTTGGGCTTTTGCAGATAACATATTTCATGTTCTTTTAGCTTCTCTCTCTTTTTCAATAGATTTTTTGGAGTTTCTAACGCAGGTTGTGCACTTGTATATGAGGCTGATAAGAAGCTAATAGTGTCGTACGCCGCATTATCATAAATGAAATGCATGATTTTCTCAGGAGAGAAAACAAGCACTTTATTGTAATATATCTTCTATTTGATCAGTCCATAATTTTTCTAAGCTACTTTTGTGCAATACTAGAGGATTGAGTTGCCTGGTTGATATCTGTACATCTTTTTCATATAGTGTAAATAACTCCCATAAGGGGATACTTGATTTTTCAGTGCTTTTTTGATAAATTGAGTGTCTTCTACTAAGCAGGAATTATATGTAGTAGTATTTTACATGCTGTATGTTGGTATCTGTCAGTTCTGGGCTTTGAATGGCAGTTCTATTGTAGGAATCAGCATAAGTTTGCTGATTAGATTCTGTTCTATCTTGTTATTGCAACTTAGTCCCTAAACTTGCGGTATATTACTATAGAAAAGTCCTCTTAAACTCAATGTTTTGAAACTCAGGTTGATTTGGCCGGTTAGATCGTGAATTAGTGCTCAGACAAGTTTGGTTCGATCCACAAAATTGGGCCAGCTTTAATCCATTCAGATCGATGGTTCAACCTGGGAACTAGTCCAATTTTATAAAAACCGATTTTAAAGATGTAATTGTGATAATTAGAAGATTAGGGACTTTAATTAATGAAACTTGGATTTTAAAAAAAAACCAATTGCAATAACTAGATAGCTAGAAACTCAATTTATCTAATATCCGCATCGATTATATTGCAGCACTATGTAGCGGAATATAATAAAACTATTCAAATATTAAATATTATAATAATAATAATCAAATAATATAATCACAAAAATTTTTCTAAAAATATACTTTTTATATGTAAGTAATTTATAAGTTTGGGAATGAATTTTTTATACTAATCACGTACCGCGCGTGGATAACAACCAATTTAGCCAGATCCCAACTTGTGGATCCCAACACGACAAGGTTCACGAGCTGGACCTCCAGATGCTTGCCGCTGGCAACGCATAGACTTGAATTAAAACCATAAAAAGTAATAAAGTATATTAATTTTGCTTAGAATTAAAATAAACAAAAGTAATAATAAATTAAAAAATATCTTTCATTTTTTTTTTCTTTCTTTCTATAGTTAGTCCTAATTAAAAATTAGCTTCTTTAACACAAAACATAATAATACAATTGAAAAAATTAAATATGATAGTCGTAAACGTAATAATCAATATAATATAAAAAAGAAATTTTAGTATAATATCAAACATTATTTTCAAAAATATAATATCCAACATATTAAACTAATTTTTCATCAAAAAAGCTTCCATATAGATAGATATATCAATACACAAGTCCAATCCACCATTGTGAATTATATACACCAATCTATAAAGAAAACAAACATTTAAAACTAAATATATTAAAAATACTCTAGTTTTTTTTATTAAAAAAATACTTTATTACCTTAATTGTTCAAAATTAAAGTCGCATTTTTATTTAGTTTTATACAATGTGTTTATAGATCTTGAATAACAGATTGTAGGGTTCATGTGGCAACAAAATATTAACTATAATTTATAATATAAAGAATTAGTTATTTACTGTACAGAATGTAACGTTATGAGATATCTAATTTATCATTTTTATAAATTCATGAGTACATAATAATGCTGCAATAGTCTTGCAATTTAAAGACTTACATAATGGATGAATAACACTAACCTCCGGCACAACAATTGGCACAAAAATAGCCAATATATATCGAGCTCTTCTTCAACACAAAACATAATAATACAATAAAAAATATTAAAAATGATAGTTGTAAATGCAATAATCAATATAATTTTTAAAAAATATGTTAGTACAATATTAAACATTATTTTTAAAAACATAATATCCTGACATATTAAACTAATTTTTCATCAAAAACTTCTATGTATATATAGATATATCAATACACAAGTCAAATCCACCATAGTAAATTATATACACCAATCTACAAAGAAATCAAACATTTAAAACTAAATATATTATAGATACTCTAGTAATCTAGTTTTTTTATTAAAAAAATAATTTATTACATTAATTTTTCAAAATTAAAGTTGTATTTTTATTTAGTTTTATACAATCTGCTTATAGATCTTGAATAATTGAATAATAGATCGTAGCATATGAATATTACTGTATTGAATATGACAAAACTTTCAGTGGGAAAGAAAATATGGAGAATCACTACGAGGACAAGCATGAAGACGTTAGTCGTCTCACTAGCTGCTGTTCGAAATGTCTCAACCGCTTTCGAGATATTGCAAAAATATTTCACCGATATCCTCCATTTGCCCGATGTACAGTGTATGTAAAAATCGATAAAAAGTGCTAGACCAATATTATGATAAAAAGTGAATTACCTGAATCCAGCTTATTTATCTCTACTCTAAACCTAATCTATATGTTTTAGGAGCAAGCTTCCTAATAAAGCACATAATTTTTTGACAAAATTGTTCTAGTGCTTAAATCTCTATTGCCTAATTCATGATGAAAGGATTCCATACCTATATAACCATGTAAGCTAGCAAAGGACAAAAAAAATGGTTGCATTATATGTTTGACTTTATTATGTATTTTTTTGTTCTAACGTACATCATACAATAAGTTAGTCTAAAAGTGAATTACATGAATCCAGCTCATTTATTCTAGTCTAAGTCTAGTCTATATATTTTAGGAGCAACGCTTTCTAATGAAGCATATAGTTTTTCGGTAAGATTGTTCTAAGGTCTAATTCTCTGTTACCTAATTCATGATGAAAGGATTCCATGCCTACATAACCATGTAATCCGGCAAAAAAACAACAGCAAAACAATGTATATATAGATATATCAAAACATAAGTCAAATCCACAATAATGAATTATATACACCAATCTACAAAGAAAACAAATATTTAAAACTAAATATATTAAAAATACTCTAATTTTTTATTAAAAAAATATTTTATTAACTTAATTGTTATTTTTATTTAGTTTTATACAATCTGCTTATAGATCTTGAATAATTGAATAATAGATTGTAGCATATGAATATTACTGTATTGAATGTGACAAAACTTTCAATGGGAAAGAAAATATGGAGAATCACTATGAGGACAAGCATGAAGACGTTCGTCGTCTCACTAGCTGCTGCTCGAAATATCTCAACCGCTTCCAAAATAGTGTAAAAAGATTTCATCGATGTCTTCCGATTGGTCGGATGTACAGTGTATGTAAAAATCGATGAAAAGTGCTAGACCAATATTATAATAAAAAGTGAATTATCTTAATCCAGCTCATTTATCTCTAGTCTAAACCTAGTCTATATGTTTTAGTAGCAACCTTCCTAATGAAGCACATAATTTTTCGGCAAGATTGTTCTAGTGCTTAAAACTCTGTTCATGATAACAGAATTTCATGCCTACATAACCATGTAATCTGGCAAAGGACAAAAAAAATGATTGCATTATATGTTTGACTTTATTATTTTTTTTTTGTTCTAACGTACATCATATAATAAGTCAGTCTAAAAGTGAATTACATGAATTTAGCTCATTTATCTCTAGTCTAAATCTAGTCTATATGTTTTAGGAGCAACGCTTTCTAATGAAGCATATAGTTTTTCGCCAAGATTGTTCTAGTACCTAATTCTCTGTTGTCTAATTTATGATGAAAGGATTCTATGCCTACATAATCATGTAATCTGGCAAAAAACAACGGCAAAAAAATATATATATAGATATATCAAAACACAAGTCAAATCCACCATAATGAATTATATACACCAATCTACGAAGAAAACAAACATTTAAAACTAAATATATTAAAAATACTCTAATTTTTTATTAAAAAATATTTTATTACTTTAATTGTTCAAAATTAAAGTTGCATTTTTATTTAGTTTTATATAATCTGCTTATAAATCTTAAATAATTGAATAATAGATTGTAGCATATGAATATTACTGTATTGAATGTGACAAAACTTTCAGTAGGAAAGAAAATATGGAGAATCACTACGAGGACAAGCATGAAGACATTCGTCGTCTCACTAGCTGCTGCTCGAAATGTCTCAATCGCTTCCGAGATAGTGCAAAAAGATTTCACCGATGTCCTCCGATTGGCCTGATGTACAGTATGTAAAAATTGATGAAAAGTGATAAAAAGTGAATTACCTGAATCCAGCTCATTTATTTTTAATCTAAATCTAGTCTATATATTTTAGCAGCAAGCTTCCTAATGAAGCATATAATTTTTCAACAAGATTGTTCTAGTGCTTAAATCTCTGTTGCCTAATTCATGATGAAAGGATTCCATGCCTACATAACCATGTAATATGGAAAAGGACAAAAAAAATGGTTGCATTATATGTTTGACTTTATTATGTATTTTTTTGTTCTAACGTACATCATACAATAAATTAGTATAAAAATGAATTACATGAATCCAGCTCATTTATCTCTAATCTAAATCTAGTCTATATATTTTAGGAGCAACGCTTTCTAATGAAGCACATAGTTTTTCGTTAAGATTGTTCTAGTGCTTAATTCTCTGTTGCCTAATTTATGATGAAAGGATTCCATACCTACATAACCATATCATACCTACATAACCATATAATCCGGTAAAGAAACAACGGGAAAGAAACAAAAAAATAGTTACATTATATGTTTGGCTTTTTTTATGTCTTTTTTTGTTCTAATATATATTATATATATATATCATACAATAAGCTACAACAAAATATTACTCTTGCAAACTTAAGCAATCAATAGTTACATAATCAATACAGAATAGATTGCAATTATAGTTTTCTATGTCATGACATTATTATCTTCTCTATAATCTTATATATCTATAAATGGACTATTTTTCATTAGGGATAATTGCCTATATACCCCTCATACGTTTCAAAATATCCGATTTACCCTTACTTTTTTTTTCTTTCTCATTTTTATTCTCTCAATTCAACTAAGCATAAAATGTGAAAAAACATAACTAAATTTTTGAATAATGAAAAGTGTAATTTTGAGATGAAAAATAAGGAGCTCTTTAATTCCTTAGAAAAGTGTGAAAAGAAAATTTTAAGAAATAAATTTTCATGAAAAATAATTTTTTCTAAATTTTCACTAATTTGGTTTCAATGAAAATAAAATTTTATGAAACTTTTTTTTTTCCATTATCTATGAAAAACTAGCATTTTTGTTTTTCTTAAAAAATTCAAAAAACAAAAATACCAATTTTCTATGAAATATGAATTTTTTGAAAAAAAATACTTATTTTTTTCCAAATCAAAGAGCAAAAAGTTAGAAAAAAAAATTTCATAAAAAAATTTTCCACATACTTTTGGAACCAAACAGCCCCTAAAGTGATGCAATTGAGATATTAGTGAACCGGTGTATGGCAGATGTGGCGCAACCGGTGCAGGCAATAATTTCGTCGGTTCAGGCTCATCCCGCTTCGATCCCAGCCCCGAGTCCACCCTCCACCCCCCTCTCTCTCTCTCTCTCTCTCTCTCTCGTCCTCGTTATACATTTCAGATCTCCTCCATCTCCTCCTCTCCCTCTCCATCTCTCCCGTCGCCGATCCCTAGGGTTCGAATTAGGGTTTCGAAGGCGACATCGCCATTCCGCACGAAGCCGATCCCGGAGATCCGTGCGGTGGAGGCCTCCGTGCGCCGCGAGATCCAGGAGAAGAAGGAGGAGCTGCGCCAGCTCGTGGGGCGGAGCTACCGCGACCTCATCGACTCCGCCGACTCCATCCTCCTCATGAAGTCCTCGTGCGAGTCCATCTCCTCCAACCCCGCCCGCGCCCGCCTCTACGGCGTCGCGTCCCGCGTCAAGTACCTCGTCGACACTCCCGAGAACATCTGGGGTTGCCTCGACGAATCCATGCTTCTCGAAGCTTCCTGTCGCTACCTCCGAGCCCGGGAGGTCCACGGCCTCCTCCTCGCCCCTCGCGGCGCGGGCGCTGCCGCCGATCTCGACGTGCTCGCCAAGTTCCCCCTGCTGCGGCACCAGTGGCAGATCGTCGAGAGCTTCAAGGCCCAGATCTCGCAGCGCAGCCGCGATCGCCTCCTGGACCGGGGGATCGGCGTTGCCGCCTACGCTGACGCCCTCGCCGCCGCCGCTACGATCGACGAACTCGACCCCAAGCAGGTGCTTGCGCTGTTCCTCGACTCGCGGAAGTCGTGGATCTTGCAGAAGCTCGGGAGCGCCACCTCGGATCTGGATTCATGTTCTTCTGTGCTCTGTGATGTGGCGGGGACAATTCGGAGCACTTTGGGGCAGGTTGGAGAGCTCTTCGTGCTCGCTTCGAATGAGATGCCTCTGTTCTACCAGACCATGCTCACCTCACCTCCTGGGACGCAGCTCTTTGGGGGCATCCCAAATCCAGAGGAGGAGGTGAGGCTTTGGAAATCACATAGGGAGAAATTAGAGTCTGTGATGGTTTTACTTGAGACGAATTTCGTCGCTCAGACCTGCTCATTGTGGTTGGAGGACTGTTGTGATGAGATTTTTGGAGAATTGTCTGGGGGAAAGTTATTGATTGATACGATTGGAAGCGGAGAGGGATTGGGGTCTGCAGAGAAGCTTCTCCGAGATTCTTTGAACGGACGGGAAGGGCTGGAGGAGAGCTTGGAGCAGTGGCTGAGGAGTGTCCTTGGTACGGAAGTCGAGTCACCATGGGACCAGATTCGCGGTCTTATCTTGAAGGATGGGAAGGACATTTTGGAAGATCGGTTGGAGAAGGTATTTATGCAGAGGATGAAGGGGATTGTGCATTCAGAGTTTGAGAACTTGAGTAAAGACCTTAATTTGGGGAGTTCGATCGAGACTATTGTGGCCAACACTGATTCTAAAGAGGGGAATGATTTTGTAACCTACATGCGTAAATTTTCAACTGGTGGAGGGGTTTGGTTTGCAGAGACTAACCAAAAGAAAGTAGGCATTCTGCATACCTTGAAACCAATTCCTGATGAGAATGATTTCCAGTCTTGTCTAAATTCATATTTTGGACCTGAAGCCAGTCGAATTAGAGATGCACTGGACAGTAAATGCCGAATCATTTTGGAGGATCTCTTAAGCTTCGTAGAGTCTCATAATTCGACTTTGAGGTTAAGGGAATTAGTGCCATATCTTCAGGAGAAGTGTTTCAAGACCATCTCGATCATATTAAAGGAACTGGAAGACGAGCTTGGTAAGCTGTCTGGTTTGTTAGGAAGCTACAATGTAGATAAGCCTTTATTAACACCTTCAGTGATTGTTGAAAGATCTCTTTTCATTGGTCGTCTATTGTTTGCATTAAGATATCATTCAAGCCACATACCCTTGATGCTTAGTTCTCCAAGGCAGTGGATTAAAGAAACAGGTGGTGCAGCATTTAATATTTCATCTTCACCTTTATCGCGGCAATCTAAGGTCTCTTTTGAGTCTCCATTTTCCACCACACCCAGAAAACAATCATTTGAGAGCCTTAGAAGCCCCAAAAAGCAACATTTGGATAGCCCTAGAAGGCAAACAGTTGCAGCAGCTGCTGCATTATTTGGGGGAGATGACAGCAAGAACTCAAGGCTCAATGAACTAAATAGAACATTGCAAGAGCTATGCATCAAAGCTCATAGCTTGTGGATAATATGGGTTTCTCGCGAGCTAGCAAACATTCTTTCGGAGGATCTCAAGAAAGACGATGCATTATCCGCCTCCACTCCTTTACCGGTATGATGCTTGTGCATAGTTCTTTTTGGCTCTAAAACTAGTATTTCTTGTTTCCATGATTATCTCTTGGATTATATGCTCTAGATTCATTATTCTTTGTCATAGTTATCGAGTCTTTGTATTTAGTTAGTAGGCTGTAGTTAATGCATTCAAAAGAAATAATCTGAGCATTATTTGTTTAGATCCACACATAACACATTTAATGCGTAAGTTTGTAATGTTGTTGCATACAAGAATAAGATTATTGGACTTTCAAGAAATATGATAATACTAATGTTCACTAGCATCAAAAGGTGAGTTCTCCTTAGATGTTTCCTGTAAGGATACATTAACAATTTCAGCATGAAAAATTGAATAAAAAAGCAATACAAGATTAAGCTAGGGAACTCGGGGCTTTGTGCCTAATGCACAAGGATTCTCATTGGATGTTTTTATGCACTAAAAGGGTGCCAATTGAAAGATGGAGTAAAAAAAACAAACAGTTCCGTCAACTTAAAGCGTGGTGCGTGGTAAGCAAAACACAACTATGATAAACATGCACTTAGTCCCAGTACTTTTCTTCTGAACTGGTTGATTAGATTCATCAGAATTCATGAAATTTTCTAGTTTTTAAAATTCATTATCATATCAACCATTTCTATTTTGTACCTCAGTCATGACTCATGATACAGAAACAAATTCCAAGGTGCCCAAGAAATATAGCTTTTCGGTTTAAAATTATGTAAACTCTTCAGTTTGAAGTTATATAATCGTATTGCTTGTATAGGAATCTTTCATGAACATTTGAACGGGAAATGGATCTCTAAACATAAGTTCTTTCACATTGGAAATCATTAAATTGAACTGTAATCTTGTTTAAAATTAATTCATTTAGTGTAAGCACAATCATAAAGGAAGAAAACATAAGTGGGTAAAATGATAGGCTACGAATATTTATGCCTCCATTCTACTTGATGATGTTGCTTAACACTTGTAACTACATTGATCAAACTCTGACTTGACCACAATATGTTGCGAGTTTCTATCTTATCTGTGTACTTTGCCATTCTTGGTTTAGGCAATTAAACAAGTGTTTTCATTTACATGCATCGAGATAATTTAGTTTCCTCTTGCTCATCCCCAACATATCCGTTATCTAATGCTGCTGATCAAGGTTTAAAGTGTCGTGGCACGGGGGCGTGCCGTTATGTCCCTGGCACGGTACGGTACAGGCACGCTTGCGTGCCGACACGTGGCACGCTTGCGTGCCGATAGATACGCATGACCTCCTACTGGTACACTTTGGCACGGATTTATTTCAGTTTTTTTTGTTCCAATAAACTCTTATAATGTTATTTTGAAATATTTAAATAAATAATAATGAATATTTACTATATATACCTTACTATACTCATTAATTAACATGCATGTAAGCTTTTTGTAAGTAAAATACAACTATACCTGATGTAGAATAGAAATTAAAATACAATAATAAAATTCACAAGTATAATAATTATTTAAATTTACATCTTTATATAGAGATAACTGCTTTATATGGCATATTGTCATATGAAGATAGAAGATTTATTTGACAATATTGATATAAATATTGTTGGTATTGTGAGAAAGTCATATATTCCCGATATTACATCCATATCGGCCCGAGCCCTCCGCTTCCACCACAGANCCCTGTACCGTGCCCCCTTCTTGGGGGCACGGGCGGCACGGGGGAGGGGGCACGGTACGGCACACCCCGGTGCCGCCCGGCATGGGCGGCACTTAAAACCTTGCTGCTGATGCACGCTTCCTTTCTCCTATCCTAATCTTCCCCTCCAGCTTCCAATACCTTAATCCTCTATTTGTACCCTCTTATTTATCTAGCTTGTCTTAGTTGGCATATTTCCTTGCTTATATTCATAACCTCATTTTTCATTCATATCTTTCTACTTTATTTGCTACTTGATACACATTCATGGCCTTTTATTTAAAGTTTCCACTGAGATTTGCACCATACCCTTCATTCTCAGGCTCCGTTCATCCTTTTGTACACTTTTCTGTCTACCTGTTTTACCTCTCTTAGTTCCACACAAAAAAGGAGGGCATTAAATCTGAGAAAGTTAATGGTCCAGCAATGATCAATAATGATGCATTTATGGGTATGTGAGATCATCGAGAAGATGATAATATCATGCTATGGGGAACTATAATTACAATCTGCTTTACATTCGATTCAATAGCTACTAATTGCATATTTTAGAAGGTTGCAAGATGTTCTCAATATGTTCTTTAAGTATGTTGCTATTGTAGGATGTACATCAGAACATAGAAAGACATGAAAAATCCAGATACATTAATGCAAGCATTTTTCATGTCCTTTGTCAGACTACATGGCCATTACATGGTTGGGTAGACATGGAATCTCATCATGAATCAAGTGACAAAGCTATTTGAGACATATAGGGAGAATGTTACAAAGAACTATATGGTTTTGTAGGAAGAGTTGCTCCTAACATACGGACTCAGATCAAACTAGAGAGAAATGGGCTGGATTCGGACACTTTAGTACAAGCACATTATATGTTATTACATAAATTAGCCATATAGTAACACGGTTTGTCATCATTGTTAACATTGGAGGTCAATTTTTGAGACTATCTTCATGATTTTGCTTGGTATTTTGCAATAAGGAAGCAAATTAAAAGGTTTAACACTTAGATACTTGTTGAATACATTTCTTTTGACATTTATCTCAAATTGAACTAGTTGAGTTAAATTTTATTGCTATGTGGGAAAGTTGTCCGATGATAATGTTTGATTCTTGCAGGGTTGGGAAGTCACAGTAGTCAAACAAGAGGGATCAACTGAGGGTCCATTGGAGATGCAAATAGCACTACCATCTATGCCTTCATTGTACATTATTTCTTTTCTTTTCCAAGCATGCCTTGAAATTCATAAAGTTGGAGGTCATATAATCGACAAAGTTGTATTGCAAAATTTTGCATCAGAGCTATTAGAGAAGGCAAGTTGGTTCATCTAACAATATAATTTTGATACTTTTATTGTTACTTGTATAGAATAATATATCCGATATTGTACGTTCGCTTATTTCCCAGGTCTTTGGATGTGTTTGTGTTCATGCATCCCTGTGTTTGGTGTTGTTATTTCCTTTGTTGTGCCTTTTCAGTGGTCTAAGTTTTGTAGTTTAGTTAGTGTATTTTAAGCCCTAAAATTAACTGCATAGTCTTTTGTTAGGCATCAAGTGTTGTAATTAATGGTAATATTTTGGTCTAAATGTCTTTAGTTACAAAATTATTGCTTAGTTGTTGCATTTGTTTGGTGCTGTTTTAGCGAGCATATGGAGAATTCTGTTTAGTTATTTACTAAATTTTTCTCTGATTAGTTTACTTTTTTGGACTATCTGGGTTGAGATAGAAGAGTTGACTCTCCTAGTCCGTCAACTTCTTGTTTTGGATAAGGATTTGTGCATGTAGGAGGGATCAGAAATTAAAGCTCTTCAGATTTGCCATGGAAAAGATCAATTTAACATATTATCTTTCATTTGACAGGACTCTTATTTTTCTTCATCTTTTTACATTACTTGATTATATAAATTTTTATTATGCCTGAATACATTTTAACCCAAAAGTAATGACAAAATATTCACCATTAGATTTGTACGGGTTCATCACTTGTCAGCTATGCCATTTAGCCAATATCATTTGATGCTGCCTTATTGAATCTGAAGTGTTGCTCAAAGTCTGGCTGAGAAAGTAGGGCATCAGTAAGGTGCCTGAAGAACCATACATCTTACATGTTCTAATAGAAGATATCGCACACCTGAACGTGTTTGAGAAGGATTTGAAGGCTAAAATGGGAGACGTTTGTCTCAAATCATCAATCCCATACAGGAAGATGTTGAAGAAATGAAATGCATCTATTGAATTACTGTACTGTATGAGTATAAGCATTTTGTACCATAATGATAAGGCCCGTTTTCATATTATTGGTATCAGCAGTGGGCTCTGGAGCATTATATAAATGATCTTTACCTTCTGGTTTCCTTTCCCAGTTGCAATGAAGTCAGTAGCTGTGCCAATTCAATGACAAACCGCTGGATTTTATAACTTTTTGAAGCTCATGATTGAGACCTATACTCTGATATAAGTCCATAAAATTCTTTTTACTACCTTCAATATTCTGCTTGCTTATGATTTAATCTTCTACTTTGGTTGTTTGTGTTAAACACATGCCGCTTCGCTAGTCACTTGTATGAAAAGTAAAAAGCTGTTATTAACTGAATATGGATTTATGATCGTGCTTTTAGTAAATATGGGATCACTGAATGTTTTACAAATCTAAGGTTGAATTCAAATGACTGTTGTGCATTTCGCATTTTCTTGACCTAAACATCTGACAAATATCACTGTGAAATGAGGAAGCATGATCATCAACTGTGATATGCCAAAGCTTACGAATATAATTTAGCTGCTGCTTCATATTATACACCTCCATATTCTCATGAGTGAGCTGCTTGCATGGTCTTACAGGTGGTGGGTGTCTATGAAAGTTTTCTATCAACTATTGAGAGTGGTGAATCACGGGTTTCAGAAAAAGGAATTTTGCAAGTATTACTTGATCTACGATTTGTTGCTGACATTCTTTCTGGAGGCAAAAGTTCCGGAGTAAATGCGAAAGAG
This sequence comes from Ananas comosus, assembly GCF_001540865.1. Classification (NCBI taxonomy): domain Eukaryota; kingdom Viridiplantae; phylum Streptophyta; class Magnoliopsida; order Poales; family Bromeliaceae; genus Ananas; species Ananas comosus. The sequence continues at coordinate 3,475,661 of NC_033629.1, forward strand.
GAACCCTCCAGAAGTATGATATTGAAGACTTCATTTAGAAGAAAGCCATTGCAAGTCCATGCTGATTCTGCAACCATAGAGCCTGTAACAAGATTAATTAGCAGGCTTTCACAGAGGCTGGATCCAATCGACTGGGCTACGTAAGCTCTTCCTCTTATGAATGCCTTTAACTCGTTTGAACTTACTAGGAAAGATCTTTGGATTCTCTGGTGCATCCAGTTTCATATACTGTTAGAGCTAGACTTAAACTGTTGTTGCACCGAGGCATGAATCAATGATTTTTCTTCTTTCTTTCTTTCTTCCCCCCTTTAATTCCACAGGTATGAACTGTATCTTTGGGAGAATGAGAAGCAGTCCTACAAGCGATATGCTGTTCTCTTTGGATTTTTTGTTCAACTTAATCGCCTGTACACAGAAACTGTACAAAAGTTGCCGACAAAGTCAAATACTGATTCCAATATAATGAGATGTTCCCAAGTTCCACGATTTAAGTACCTTCCAATCAGGTAAATTCCTGTTCTGCCATTTCAACAGTTTTTCCCTGTAAGATTTAGCAGTATCTTTACCACTATCTTTTCTTAGAAGTCCAGTTTACACCAGATGGCTATGATTATAGTCGAAGTATCGAACTACAGAAATGGACTTCTCGTATCTATTGGCTATATTGCATTTGACTATAGAGTTTCTGACTTTCATCAAGATCAGGGCCTGTTGTACATTTCTCTATGTTTTCTATGTTTTTGAACTTAAATGTATCTACGACTGGAGCCACCCTTTGCTTCATTCCTACCATTAAGAGATTTGGCTGTCATATGAATGGTCAAACGACAACCATATAATTGACCATTTTTCCATTTGAGTAAAGTTGAGGTGTTAGCCATTAGTTAGAATTATTAGTCTTGAACGAGCACCATCTTTTTTGTTTTTCTCAAGTTTTCTCTTCATAAGCTATAAGCAACTATTTGTGCCTCTGATTGGTTAAGTTTCTCGTTTCAGCGCTCCTGCCTTGTCGTCAAGAGGAACTCATAAATCATCTGTACAAACTTCATTGGACGACCCATCATCAAGAAGTCCTCTAAAATCATATTCGAGAGGAGAACAGTCTACGAAGCCGGAATTTGATGATAGTCCAAGTTTTGGAGTTGCAACACCGTTGCTGAAGTCTTTCATGACCCAGGTACACAAAAACAATGCAAAATCATAGTTTAGTATTAGGTGCATTTGTATACATCTTAGACATTCTGTTCTTTATAACAACTTTGATCTGAGTCAACTTCCAGATCTATGATTTCAGAGGTATGTGTTTCTTTTCATACAAGAAAAGTAAGCTTGTTTCATTCTTGGGTTGACAGCCAGACTTGTATAAAGTGCAACAGGAAACCTGCTAGAGGAATCTATATAGTTGGTTAGGATTCATGTTAGTAGATTCATTTGTTACAAGAAAAGAACGGGGAGAGAAAAGAAAGTGCCTTCAGGAAGAATGGTTTTCCATCTTGTGTGAATATCCAAGTCCACAACCAAATATGTTGCTTTCCTTCAGCTTGAAGGAGCTAAAAGTTTAAGGTGGATTGAATACGAAATATCTGTCCTCAGAATGAGTATGTTCTGTTTTTCGAAGTAGTAGTTTGTAAAGCTTAGGTTTGTAAAGCTTAGGCCAAAAGCAATGGCCCTGCTAAAGAGCTTTACTTCCCGTTGGATCATCTCCATCCAGTCATTCGGTTTAATGTTGTTGACAATGCTTTACGTTTTGACCTCTTGCTTTGCTTTTACCATTTCTCAGTGCATTCGTTTCCAACTCGTATTTCCAATTACCATTAATTACCTTGTAGTATTCTTAACATCCACATGCTGTTTTTCCTTTCTTCTACGCACAATCAGGTTGGCAGCAAATTTGGAGAGAGTACATCAAGGTGGGGATCTATGCTTTCCGACGGCCAAGTTGGCAAGTTGTCTACATTCGGCGACATTCTCCCCGGCCCGGCTGCTGGCCTCCTCTCATCTCTCACATCCGGCAGTGCCCGGTTCGACTCGTAATTTGCTTCTGAGACACATCCAAAGTGCGCAAACTACATCAACTGATCAAAGAAGCATGGAGCTACAAATTGCTAGTCCCTGCAGAGCTGAAATTCACTGAAGATGATGACCTCAAAGAAGCTGTTTACGTAGTTTTGGGGATTAAAGGAGTTCGACACCAAGTTTCAAATCATTCGTTCAATACATAAACTTAGAATCGGGAGAGTGAGCAGATCCATTGTACAAAAAAAAGGAAAAAAAAAGAAAAAAAATTATATTTCATCCTCTTCGTGCTATTGTAGAGAATGGAGGAAGAATGTACGAATGCGAGCATTGTCGAAGCCCTTGAGCATTTTTTCCCACACATGCTTTGTAATTTAGGTTGTTTCCCACATGTGCTGCAGGGTGGACATTTGATCCTGCAGTTCTCTATGGAGGATTTTACATGAATATAAAAAGAATGGCATTGCTTTCTGCAAAACTGATATGTTCTCAGGGGCTACTATCTGTGTATTTAAGTGAAGAACATTATCTTGTTTCATTAATGCAGAGAATATGGTGGTCATTAAGAATTGTCTTTAAGGTGCAAGTTACAGTTTTTATTTCCCCCTCCCTAAAGCATGTAGGTTGCCAATGCGCACCCACTAACGTGTCCATCCGTCTGACGACAGTAGGGGTATTGTGCAAGTCTTCTTTTCATCAGTTTGGTGCTCAGGCCCAGGGTTCAGATTTTGTAGATATGCTGTTGAAAAGGGCCTAACATGAGTTAGCTTATCGCATAAACTTCGTGTGTCGAAAATATCTTGTATTCTTTACTGCAACTTTACAGAAACAGTTTTGAAAATAATCACTCGAAAAGAATCACAGAAGAAGAATGGATTTCTCGGCAGCATACGGATAGAGTGTAAGCAACTGTGTGGGCTATTTTTACTTTATAAAAAAATTGAGATAAATTGCAATAAGCTTCCCATTTTGACGAGAAAATGAGCTTTGTGATTTACATTTCTGTACATGATACTATACAATTAGCGCAACATAATGCCAATGTGGATGTAAGCAGTTATTCAGGCAATAGAGGCAGCCGGGAAACACTCGCGCCTCCGCTCTCGCTGACTAATGAATCGATGTCCATTTGCTTGCTGGAAAGAAGTCCGGCGTTTTTCTGAGACGAGCTTTTTTTTTTTATCTTCACGGGGAGAATCTGCAGCCGTGAGTTCAACTCAGTTCCTGATGTCTCTGCGGCTAGCTGGTAGCTCTCCACGAGCTCCAGCTGGCGAGCAATAATCTCCGAGCATCGAGGCAGCAGCTCGACAGGTTCGCCACCAGGAATTACAATGTATTCAATAGCCAGTCGAGCCTCCTGTAAGTACCAGGAAGTTCGATGAGGTCGAATAACAAAGATTTGAACTAGAATAAATATCATACAACACACCAAAACACTGTTTAGCACAATTTGACTGGATGGAATAGGACAAGATGACAATGTTAGAAGATGAGGTTTTAGCATCTTGAACGTATCAGGAATTGCAAGGGGTTGCAATTATCAAATCTGTGTGGGTCAAATAGTCCCGTTGGGATCAAAAAATTAAATCCCATCCAAGAGGTTGGGGTTTAATAGGATTAAATTCAAATTGTATCCCACCGGACCAAACCCCAACCCGTTGCGATCCCCAATGCTTCCCGGTCACTTAGTTCTCCTTCTACCCCAGACATTTCTCTCAGTTATCCTATCCAATCCAATTAGAGCTGTTGAACACGGGCCTAAATCTTTTGCTTGTAAAAAATGAAGGTACCTCCAACGCATCAATCTCCTCCAGCGATGGTTTTCTTTTTGGTGCATCATCTTCGATCTCTATATCTCCTCTGACATCTGCAGGCCCATTCTTTACAGAGCCGAAAGTCTCCATTCCAAGAATCATTTTGACAGCCTTTACCATCTGCGCCATGGCATTGGCCTGCGATTTGATACACATAAAGGACAATAAAAAGATGAGCCATACATCAGAACAGTACAGAATTGATTGACGATTAGAGAAAGATGGCAGAAATTGATCAATTATACCTTAATGACAAACACGGGAAGTTGGTGATACTTAGCTACACTACGAATCCAAGGATTCTTCTTCAGTTCAGCGCTTGAAGCAAGAATCACGTCTGCAGTTCCAATGTCATCGATTACATCCAACTCATCCTCAAAACCCATAACATTTGCCACTTGCAGCAGATCAGCTTCCAATATCTGGCAGCAAAAAAACCAAATAAGAGACCGTCTTGGGAGTTTCTGGTAGGTGATTCATATAATTACAACTAAGATAGTATCAGTTTGATTAAAGAGTAAATTAAAAGAAGGGAAAAAAAAAAGACACAAGGTCAGTCTTTAAGACTTCAATAAATCCTGTCCAGATACCACTTTATGAGTAAGTTTATAAGTAAGCACCTTTCTCATTTTTCTTGATTCGTTACAATTTGAAAACAAAAGGAAAATGTATGTTGAGGGGCACCTCTTTCAGCTAGAGTAGATGATGTTGGAATTATTATGATCCTGCTCTAATTATTACGCCAATATTTACCTTATAAGTATACACACGTACTGGCGATCTCCTCGACAACTTCGTCGTGCTTGTTCCCTTTCTGCTAAACTCAAAACTCATATCAGAATCATCTTCAGCAGGCATACTTTTGCCCCTCACACTTTCCTTATAAGAAGTTGATGCCTCCTCTTCGTAATGTTTCTCAGATAATGGCATAGGGCTCCCTAAATTGTTCATTTTGCCGTCTACCTTCCGTACTTCAAACATAGGAGACTTCCCTTTTTAACCCAAAAAACGCAAAAAAAAAAAAACAAAAAAAACAAGGTATCAGTAAAAAGAAATAAATATTTCAGTGTACTATTCTCATGCTTTATGGACCAGATCACAAGAAATTGGTAGAAAAGATATTAGTTCAACATGCATAATAGTCAATACCTGCAAGAATAGCATCTACAGTGGCTTCTAATTTGTGATGCACTCGACACTCAGTCTTCGATATCATCTCAACAGCACAAGTGAATGTTGGAGGTCCTTGCCTCTCAAGAATTGTTTTCTGAACCTTCCTTTTCCTCGCCTCTTCGTCACCTAGTGTGACACTCTGCATGAGAAAATAGCTTAGATGACTATGTTTCACCCACTCAAGTGCCTCTTCTTTTTCCTAGATTTTGTTTAGCATGAATTGCTAATTGGTACTTGCAATGAAACTGTTTGCTTCAGCTTCTTCAAGTGCCCAATCTATAGCTCCAACAAGAGCCAGGCTTTACAAATGCATGATTTTAAAACTAAATCACAAGTTGGATACCTCTATCCCACCAACAAGTATCTGCAAGCAAGGATTTTTAATGATGCTATCAATTGTCACTCCGTGTGCTGTCCCAACAAGCTGAACACCTCTTTGAGCAATAGTGCTGGCCGCCATAGCTTCAAGTTCTGTGCCAATTTCATCTATAATGATGACTTCTGGCATGTGATTTTCCACTGCTTCTATCATGACCTACAGAAGCACCACAAATATTTCACATGCTCTTTTATACTACTAAGTTTTCTACTACGCTTCTATTTTGCAGTTTTCAAGTGCTGTGAAACTTTTAAGAGCCGCAAATAGGGCACATTGCGAAGGACTCACATTGTGCTGCATGCTAACATTTGGAACTTGCATTCTCCTTGCACGTCCAATACCGGAGTGAGGTACATCCCCATCACCTCCTATCTCATTTGACGTGTCAACTATGACAACACGCTTCATGCATTTATCTGCTAAAATCCTAGCTGTTTCCCTGCATCAAGAGAACCATCTAGAGATGTTAAAACCGTCGAGAGGTCTATGCACCATATTTCTCCTCCAATAACTCCATGATCTCACATTATTTGCATTATAAAAAAGAATCCTTACCAATCAAAATTTTAAATCTTTAATCAGGGAATGAGATTAAATAGGCGTAGTATTGAGGTGAAGCAAAATGAGGAGTCAAAGCATGTACCATCAAAATGTGTTGATTTACAAAAGAAAGATGGATCACTAATATATAAGAAACCTAAATCTGAATTAATCTAAAAGTTATGAAGAGCTATAAAAGCTTGGCCTAGTTGGAAACTCATGCATAGCACAACACCAATCTCGCTTAAAATGACGATTGAGAGACTCGAGTAATTAAAGATTAATCTCGCACGGCCAACACTACTTGCACTTTACTTCCACAATGAGATCTATTAATAGATAATGCACCTTATCAAGGTTGTCTTGCCAACTCCGGGAGGTCCAATTACCAACATGGAACCCCCACTCTCAACCAGATCACGTATCATCTCAGCACTTCCTGATATAGCTCGACCAACTCGGCAAGTGAGACCGATTATTTGCATCTTACGGTTCCGAATCGCACTGATCCGATGTAGTGAATGATTAATCCCAGATCGATTGTCCTCGGAGAAATCACCAACCTACAAAAAAAGTTCCGATATAAGAAACAAAAAGAGTAAGATGGAAAACCTCAAAAAGATCCTACCAATGCTATATAGGTGATGCAACTTACTATCTTGTTGTGCAAAATGAAGGATTACTTTTTCGTACGAACTTGCCGTTAAAAAACCTGTTAAATGTGAGAAGGTGACAATCACGTGCCTCGCTACAACGTTGTAAACGTGGGCATAATGTATACTCCAATTTGCACTTTACCATTCTATGGTTCATAAATTGTAGTACTTTGCAACCTTTTTAGGTACAATCAAGCAATAACACAGTGATTGTTTACAAGTTTTCTTGGGATTAATCTATCAAGTGAGCGCTATCTATGCCAATAACAATACAATTGCATATCCATTGGCGATATAGAACAAACGAATCAAGTAATCCACCTTCGAGATCGCGTGGCGGAGGTCGTCGATCGCCACGGGCCGATCCGACATGAACCAATCCCCCGACGGGAACCGCGCGATCGGCCGCCGCCCGAGATCCATCACCACCTCGATGAGCTCCCGGACCTCGCCGTGCCGCGCCAGCTCCCGCCGCATCCGCGGCGGCACCAGCTCCAGGAACAGCTCCAGCTCGTCGTGCACCTGCACCGCCGCCGCCGCCGCCCCCCCGCCGCCGCCGCCGCCGCTGCAGCCATCGGTCCTCGTCCTCGGCGCGCCCGCGGGGCTCCACGGCGCGCACCGATCCGCGCTGGGGCGGCGGATCGAGGGCGGGGCCACAGCCTTGCGCGAGCCCGGGACGCGGCGGGACGAGGAGGAGACGACGAGGCCGGAGATCGGGCTCTGGAACGAGGCCGGGTTCAGGGCCTTCAACATGGTCGGGGATCGGAGAATTGTGGGGGAGGAGGAGATGGGAGAAGTGGGGGAGTATATAATGAGGTGGGCTCGGTGAGATATTTCGTCGAACAGGTAGAGGGGAAGGTCGAAGAGGAGGAGAGACACAAGAGCGGGGAATAAAACGGAATAAGTGGACGGAAGATTCCGAGGGATCTATATCGTTTCAGGGTCTCCTGCACCCGGTGCATCCGTACACCACTCTTATCATAGACATTCAAAACATAACTCAAAAATTCTAAAATATGACAAATCAAATTTATTTCTAATTTCGCTAGTTTCATCATAATTCTTTTTTCAAAAAATTTATTATACAAAAATTATCTCCTACAATATGGACCTAAAAAATTATATTTTAATTTATTAGTCTGTTTTTTTTAGTGTTCAAATAAATAAATACACGCGTATATATCCAAATTAATAAATTAAGGATAGTTTTTTCTTTCTTATTAACGAAATAACGTTCCAAATAATATTGCTGATTTTAAAAGTTCAACTTTTAAAAATCGCACATCAGATTTATCGTATCAAAATTTAGTTTTTACAATACGAGTAATAAAATTTATAATTTTTATTTTGATAGAAACAGAAAAATCTGTTCTGCTCATTAGGTCCACTATTAATCGCAAAATAGTTTGGCGTGCATTAATACGAGTTCTACCAATATTACCACCCTTAAAATAGTGATGATGATAAAATATGGGTTAATTTCATACATGTCCCTATAAACATAGTGAATGATAAATATGTTCCAACAATGCTAAACTTTCATATGCTGTCCCTATAAAAAATCCGATGTTTTCAAATATATTCATGCCATTAGGATCCATTAGAAAAATTTAGTTAACCATAAATTAAATACTTAACTTTGGTTAGTTTTTAACGTTTTTATTCTTTTATATTATACTGTTATGATTTTTGGAAGGATATATTTGTGATGGCAAAATCGAAAATATAAATGGTTCTCTAATGGTAAAAAAAAATCAGAAGGACATATTTAAAACAATTACGACTTTTGCAGCGACAACATATGAAAGTTGAACTTTGTAAGAATATATTTGCTATTTACTTGTTTGTATAGATCTGTATAAAATTAACCCAAAAAAATTTTTAAGTTGGTGTAGGCAGATGCAAGGATGCACCGGGTGCAGGCAAATAATGTCTCAAGAGGAGAAGGGTGCGGGTATTGGGTGGATTCGAAAGGTGGGCACGCAACGGACTCTTCTCGGCCGTTGAAGGGAACGGGCGCTCGCACGCGGTCCACACATTCCGAGGACGGACGAAGTGTTTTTGGTCTCCTGTTGCTTCTATTTTCTATTTTTTCATATATTTTTTTTCGCCTTTTATTTTTATTTCTTGTTTTTTTTTTTTAAATGTTAATCTCGGCGGGTCCCTTACAAATATAGTGAATAACAAATATATCCCTATAAATTTTAACTTTCATATATTGTCCTTTAAAAAATTCTAGTATTTCTAAATATGTTTCTATGGTTTGTTACGATTATTTTTAATTTTGTAATAATATAAGTGGGGTAAAAAAATTAAAAACTAATCAGGGTTAAATATTTAACATATGATTTACTAAATTTTTCTAATAGATTCTAGCATAAGAGATATATATTTAAAAAAATATCAGGACTACTGTAGAAATAATATATAAAAATTTAATTTTATAAAGATATATTTATCATGGTACACGTGTATAAAATTAACCCAAAAAATTGGAATAGTGAAGAAAAAAGAGTTGGAAGGTGAGGGATTGATGATTGGTCCATCCAGGGGGGACTTGGCATGGCAGAACACTTGTCACTTGCTGGATGGAGAGATGCAATTTTATAAGATTTCTCCCCGTGGTCTTATTCGGAGGCGCCGATTTCTCACAAATTTCTCGTGAATTTCGTGCAATTTCATATGTCAAAAATTCTACATTAAGTTGATCCGTTTTTTATTACTCACAGGAAAAATAAGATTGCCTCATTAGATAGCGAAAATTCATTCTACACTAATGATCAGCAAAATTAATCTTGTGCGTAGAAATATTTTATACATGATCATTAGAGAGCGAAAACTTATTCTACCATTAATCATCAGCAGCACAATCAATTCTATGTGTATAAATTTTTTATGTACAGAATTATCAGAAATGCATTCATTTTTGTTCCATCTTTGAAGACTTGAAATTTTAGAATAATTTTATGTAAAATAGATGAGCCTGAAAGACCTCAGCTTATAAAGAAAACAAAACAAAGAAAATAATGTCAAATTTTTGTGAACTTTGATATGGTTACAAACATCCAAATTCTTTTTCGTAAAACCTTAAAATTCTAACTTTGAAAAATTATTACCCACAGTTGGTGCATTTAGACATCTATACACTGCAAATTAACTTTTCATCAAGAAATTAAAATATATAACAATCATAAGGAAATATTATAACATGCCTGCAGGTAGGACGGATGACTGAGAACTTATTTGGCCTGACTTACTGTAGTGAGACTTTTACCTTATTTAGAAAAGTTTTATATACAATTATACTCTTTTCTGTGATTATATATTGTTAGATGTGACTCGAAGTTGATAATCGACTCATGTTCGGGTTTTCGACTCGCCGATAGTTTCGCGGTGCTATCAAAATTGGAAAAATAAAATTGTCAAGGAAAAATGAATGTATGTGGTGGGTAGCGGAGGGCTCGGGCGTTATGAGTTTTCTTTTCGTTTTTGCCCTAGAGGCGTGAGATCGTGGTTGGTTGTAATCATCTGAACATTGTATTCCTTTTTCGGTCGATAGTGAAGTTTTTTCTTTCCTCGCCCGTGATTTTTTTCTGCAAAAAAATTTTCACGTAAATCTGTATGTTCTTTTTATTTTTCGCTTGTAATTTGATTGTTTTATATTTGTCATTTTATTTCCGTTTATGCGTTTGTCGTAATATATATCATACTACATAACAAAAGCAAGCTATTTTAATTAGGCTTGCTTATGTAGTTCGGCCTTGTGACGTAAATTCGAAGTGGAGCCAAACAATCCCTAATAGATACGCAAGTACACTGTGTGCAAGCAATACTTTCTTATGTCACTAAAAGGTGTTACGGTGTTGATAAAGGATAGGAATATTGTTATAATGTTAGCTGTAACCATTTTTTTTTTTTTAAAGCAAAGACCTATTTTGAAGTAGGCTTTATTATAGCGAAACAATCTTGCTCGCTACCGTATAAGTGTTACTTCATAATATATTTGACCAAGATTTTAAGTACCTATCGGCATGGACCGTATCCACCGTGTCGTACCGTATCAATAAAATACCGACATCGATATAAACTCCGTACAAATAGCACAGCTCAAAACTCTCTATTCTTCAAATTAATAATCTCAATAAAATTCAAAAAATATGATAAAAAGATATAATAAATAGTTAGAATATTTTGGTGTTAAATAAAATAAATATTTCATACTATTATGTGTCAGTATACAAGAATTTTTTGACCGGAAAACATCGGCATGGCTCTGCACGCACCGTGTCGTACCGTACTGGTAAATTTTCGGTACGATCCCGTACCACGGCACTTAATTAAATCCTTATATTGGACACATTTTTTAATTTTCTCTCAAATATAATTTTCTAGGTACGTAGGCAAATAGGGAAATGCTTTGGGTGCCCCCACAAGACCTTTCTTATCATTTTATATTTTTTAGCCAGTATTTCTATATTAGCAAACAAACTATGATATACTTCATGTTACGTAAAAATAGAAGAACAAAAGTCTTCTTAAATTATTTCGAGCAGAAGTTACCATATTATACTTGATTACGTATTTATCAGCTTACTAGGCTTAACAAGATCACTCGTATAGATGAAATATCTTCTATGCATGTAGAATACAGTTTTCTCACGTAAAGATTCTTTTATGAAATACTAGTGTATTGATAAATTCTGCGAAGTTTATGCCATGTGCATAAATTAAACAAATATCTTCATTTTGTGCATGTCAGTATAATAATTAATAGTTTATAAAGGCAACGTTTTAAAGTTTTACAGTAGTACTTCTGTCGTTATAAGTAGGAATAATTTCATACAGTTCTCTATAGACATATCGAATAATAGATATATTCCAACAAAGTTTAAGTTTTCAGATTCAATAATATTTATATTTGTCTCCCTGTTTTGTTACTGTTAGCTCATTATTTATTTTTTTAATTAGCAGAAGATAAATAAAATATCAATTTTGTCATTATAAATATATCTCTCGAAAAATACTAACTTTTAGAATCATACAGAAAATATCTTCTAAAAAATCCCCAATTGCCATTTTCTTCCTCCATAAAAACTAACTCAATCTATTATTGTTACAACATCTTCATTATCTCTTCTCTCCCTCATTTTCTCCTTTACCTATCTATTACTGATTCTCTGGCGCTCGACATGGGGAAACAATACGAGTCGTGGATGAATGGGGACCAGGAAACCCTAGTTATAGGTTCGAAAATAGCAAGAATGAGAGAGAGGAAGAGGAAGATGAAGAGGAAGAAGAGTTTCCATTGTTAGGTTTTGCTAGAACTAGGGTTTTGATTGAGATAAAAAAAAGTATAATACCAGAGAGATAAAAAAGTCAATTTACCTCACTAACCAAGATTAAGTATTTTATCTATCATTAACTATATTTCTAATAAACACTAACAACAAGGGTATATTTAAAACCATTATGACTTTTGAGCGATAAATATGAAAACTTAAACTTTGTAAGAGCTTATCTGCTATATGATATGTTTATAGGGAGCTGTATAAAATTATCACTCATAAGTATTCTTAGAGATCCCCTACAGTATTTTTTTTTTAATTATTAATAAATTAACACTTAAAAAGTATAAAAGAGTTTTATTAGCTCACACAGAGGCTCCAAAAATATTAACTAAGAGCAATAAATTTGACAATCAATAAATAACAGCCCATAACTAAGAGCAATGTTTTGGCAAATCCAAAGCTTTTTTATACTTTTTAAGTGTTAATGTCCCCACAAACAAGTGCCAACTCTTTGCCAATCATCACCAAATTGCGGCCCCGCGTTGACCATTTGAAAGTCAACACCAAGAACAACCGGAGCCGCAAAACAGCATCTAGGCAGGGATTATTCCTCGCCCGCTCGTCTCTTCCTTTTCGCACTCTTGGGTTTCATCGTCTTTTATTGTTAATAAAAACTCTATAATCCAATCTTTTTCCTATAAATTAAGATCGAGGAGATAACAAGAAAAGGAAAAAAAAAAAAATAAAGGAAAAAAGAAAAAGAAAAATGAGAGGGGAATTAGGGGCGACGAGGGGAGAGGAGGAGGAGGAGTGGGAGCTGCTCCTCCCGTCGGAGCCGCGGGAGCGCGCCACGTGTGCGGCGTGGATTCGCCGGCGGGACAGCCGCGTCCTCGTGGTGATGGGCAGGGCCTCTTCTTCTTCTTCTTCTTCTTCCCCTCCCTCGCTCGACATCTTCTCCTTCGACCCCAAAACCACCTCCCTTTCCCCCGAACCCTTGGTAGTTTTTTCTTTTCTTTTTTTTTCTTTCTTTTTTTTTTTTTTCCTTTTGTGTGTGTGTGTGATGGGTGGTGGTTATTCTAGGGTTTCGATTGAGTGAATTGTAATTGTGTGGGAAATTGGTTGCTTTTGGATGGTGTGTAGGTGAGGTTTCCGATTCCGGGAGAGGGCGCCGATCCCCTGCAGTTCGCGGTGCACCCGAGCGGCGACGAGTTCGTCTGCGCCACCAAGAACGGTTGCAAGTGAGTTTTTGCTGCCAATTACTCTAAAAATTTAAGCCGATAGAGAACGGTGTTTTAGCATTGTTATATTTTGATAGGCTTTATAAGATGTGAGAGTCGGAGCTTGGTAGGATTAGAGTTTAGGATTTACTGCTTGCTCTGATACCATGTGAAACAGCCTTTAAAAGCTTAAGCTGTCAGAGAACGCTGTTTGGATATTCTATATTTAGTAGTCATTTCATGGTTGTAGTTTTTGGGCCCAAGATCATAAAATTGTGAATCAGCGATTCCACGGAGAAGCATGGAGAATTCTTTCACAGCGACTATTTGGCCTTGCTGTAGGGTGAAATATTATTTTTGGGGAGGAATTTGAACAAGCCAGGTGTTTTGGTTTGCTAATTGGGGCAACGGTGGCAGAAAGCACCAAATGGCCCTATGTTGGAGTTTTCACTATTGCTTCTCTTTGCATGAGAATCAGAAGCTCCAATTTTCGCTGCTAATCGTATTTTAGCTTCTTCGCTGCAGCAAAAGCATTGGACTTTTCCCTCGGCCAAACACCCTATTTGAGATGACTATAGCTGAAAGTAGAAGTAGAAGCGGTGTGAAATAGGTACTAAGTGAGCTGATAATGAAACGAGTCTTTAGTCATCAATTTGAATGGTGTAGCAATTTTACTCACTATAATTTGATTTTTTTAAGTCGATCAAGAATCTAGTGTTTAGGAAGTCTTAAGAGTTAGAAGGAAAATGTTACTTATGTTTTATGTTCTTACAATTTGATCTTGATTTCATATTAGATCGTGAGACTTTTAAGTGTTTTAAATCATAAAATGATATACTGAAAAAGAAATAGTTCAAGATGCCTAATGCTCTAATGCGTCCTCGGTTTTTCCTTCTATTCATAGAACTTTATCCTTGAACTTCCTCTTCACTGTTGCATCACTTTGGGCGGATATTAGGATTTGCAATGAAATGGTTGAGAGAGTGCGATAAACGCCTACAGATTTGACGGCATGCAATAGTGCTATCCATGTTCTGGTTTCTGATAAGTTTTTCTAACTTCCATTATGCTCATCATATTAGACTGTGTGAATATTCTCTATGTTAGCATCGTCGGTCATGACCGCTTGCTCCATTGGCTTAAAATCAGTCTAAATTTTATCATTTCTAGCGAGAATTGAGATTTAAGTGGAGCATCTTTTCAGGCGTCTTTTTCTTGGTTGTATTGGGTATTTGGGTTATACATTTATGCCTACTTATGTATGAAAAAAATCACATTGTGTTCTTTGTGGTATGAAGATTACGCCTTTCCATCACAAATAATGGCGTTAACCAAGACATTTAAAACCATGAGTAATGTGGTACTGATCAAACTTTGGGAACATATAATATAATTTGCTTTTGATCATTGTCCGTGTAATAATATGAATCTTTTGTTTGGATGGATTTGATTGATATATTTTATAAACTATAAATTCTTGTTGAAAACTGTAACTACGTAGTTATCTTGTGAACAACTATAGTTTACTTTGCATTATCTAAATATTATTTTATCAATGTTAGCATGATTTCACAAACTAAGCCACCTCTTTGATGTGCAGATTATTTAAATTGGTTTATCAGGAATTTGGCGTACGTATCCTTTCTAGGGAAACTCCACCTCTTGAATCTGTGGGTCTCCAGAAGTGCCTGGCTTTTAGCACAGATGGTACTAAATTTGCCATGGGGGGTGAGGTATGCGATCATGGACTTTTTTTGACTTTACATGATAGCAAAAATGTAGAGAAAGTAGTAGTATATTGAGAACTATAAAGAATCACACAAGTGTTAACTTTTCACTAGTTCTATATCGTTAGTGTTGTAATTGCTTATGCAGAGACACTAAGGTGTCTGACCAGTATAGGTGGAGCGGCATCATAACAGTTAATTGACAACGATATTCTCTTCTTCTTTTTTTTAGCCAAGGTTGTCTATTTCTTAAACAACGCGGTGTTGTAGCAATTCTTTCTGTTTTGTTGTTTTTTGTGACGACTACTTTTTTCTCGTTTCTGCAAGTCAACGTTTCTCTGCAATTGATTACTTTACTTGGTTCAGTTTGGAGATTTAAAATGTTTAACGCAGATGATTCAAAATTTCCTCCTGCTAACTTTGAGTTATTTCTAAATTGAGTATTTTATCGGTCTAGTGGCATTATTCCTACAACCCCTCTTTTCGTCCAGAAAATTCTTTAGGTGGATTTTGGAGGACAACCTTCCATCTTCTATTTTCTATTTCATGACCTTGTTGCTTGTTTATTGTGAATTGCATCATATAAATTAGAAGGCTTTTCCTCTTCAATTAGATAGTTCTTTATAATCTATTACTTTACAACCAGCAAAGGGAATAGCATATCACATTCTTGTTGCCGTGTATCAGATACAAAATTACTGGGAGAGTAATGTAATCAGGAGCATTGTAGTTTCTCTTATTTTCTTTATTTTTGTATTTGTAATCAATCATAGCAACAAAAAAGTCCTGAATATTATTAGCTAATACTTCATATCATGTGCTTGATAGTAGTTCTATTTTGATGTTTCCATAGGACGGGCATCTCAGAATATTACACTGGCCAAGCATGAATGTTTGTTTGGATGAACCTAGAGCTCATAAATCATTTCGGGATATGGATATCAGGTTAGAGAATATTCTCTCCTTTCTTTCGGAAGTTGGCATTTCAATATGATACTTAATGGTTGCATATGGAACTTCTTTATTCATCCTTTGGCTACAGCTGTTACTGTCTAAATATTCGTATCGTATACAAATCATTTGTCATACGATTCTGTAATTGTTAGTTATTGTTTCTAAAGAACAATGGAAAATCATTGGTCCTACATATGTCAAATAGTAGTAATATCTTTTATGATTAATGTGTATAGCTCTAATTCCTTAGAAATGAACAGCGACCTATTATGTATAGTATAACACTAACATACTTGAGATTACTTTAATAAATTTCGTGATTGGTGTACAAGATTACTTCCTGTAGATTGGGTAGATTCCTGGAAACAAAGCTTGAATGTTATATTCTGATAGTAAGTCACACTCATTATTTTAGTTTTGGAATGCAACAGTTTTTACTTCCATTTTGCAGCTTAGACTCAGAGTTTTTGGTGTCGACATCCACTGATGGTTCTGCAAGAATATGGAAGATAAATGATGGTGCCCCACTGACTAATTTGACTCGAAATTCGGTATAGCGTTAATGTTATCTTTTGGACACATTATTTTCCGATGTGCATATAAAATGCTGATATTCTTCTGGCCTTATTTATTCTGTTGTTTCTTCTCTATAGAATGAGAAGATTGAATGTTGTCGGTTTTCTCGGGATGGAACTAAACCTTTCCTGTTTTGCACTATTGAGAAAAGTAAGATTGCTAATGAATTTGAAAAACCATTATTTTTGTTGTTGTTATATTAAATAAATTTTGTTTTTCCTGTACCCAAAACAGATGGTAAAGTCGTAACTGCTGTTTGGGATATCAGTACGTGGAATAGAATTGGATACAAAAGACTACTTGGAAAGCCTGTTTCTGTTCTATCGATTAGCTTAGATGGAAAGTACCTAGCATTGTAAGTATATGAACTTGCTAACTATTTATCTCACATGTACATGTTGGGATTATATGAAACTTATGCATGAATTTTGTGAGATAACTGGTATTCAAATAACTGAAACTCTCATTATAATATTTCTCTCCATGCCGTCATATTATCTCTAATTTCTTATAGCGGTTTTGGCATAAATATATATCCCTTAAAAATATCCACACTTGCCATTAAACAATTTTTAAGGAAGGTTAATCTTCTAGCCTCTGCATTATGAATATCTTTCGAGATTGCCTGTCTTATTGGATGAGAATCAAATGTTGTTGCTATGGAGGAAGTTCATGATTTTTTTGTCTTACTCATCACTCTAAACTGTTATGTCTGGCTAGTTGTAAGCATATGAAAACCATGAGTAGGCGTCTTAGATGTATATTTATTGTAGTTGTCTCCCGATGTTTCTTGCAAGTTGCAACCACCCTTCTGTTATTTCCTTTTCCATGTACCTTATAATTGTTTCCGCATTATGTGAAATGTAATTATGTTCTGATCTGTCCACCTTTTCTTACATTCGTGTTGCATGTTTTTACTTCTCGATCATTTTCATTGCTTAATGATGAAATTAGCATGTAGATATCTTTATCTTTCTCAGGCCAACATTGATCAACCTTTTTTCGCCGTAAATGTAATGTTTCTCATCTTTCTTTGGAACATCATGATCCTGGTCACTGGTGCAAACGGAAAAAAATTGATTCCTTGCTAGAGTATATTAATTTTATGCTCTAATAATTACTTAAACACTATAATTTAATTGAATTTTGGAATTCGTATTTATTTTGCTATATACCTCAATTTAATTGACATGGATGTATTAGCAAATTAACCGAGTTAATTTATTCAGAGGGAGCAACGATGGTGACTTTTGTGTAGCTGAAGTAAAGAAGATGGAGATATCCCACTGGAGCAAGAAGATTCATCTTGGCACACGAATTTCTTCTATCGAGTTTTGTCCTACAGAAAGGTAATAACATCAATTTACCTCAAACTTTGGATAATGCTTCAGATTATTTAATTTTTTTAATTTTTTTGAGAGATTTTTTTTTTTATTGTATGTTAAAACTTTATAATAAGCTAATTTTGCATCAGATCCCCTATTGCTTTTGAATTTTTTGAGTATTCAGTGGCAGTAATCGCTGTGTAACCATTTCCAATAAAGGACTTCATTTAAGATGACTCGACAATTAAGATTTACTTAATGAATACAAATTTACTCTGAAACATATTCTTGACAACATCTAGCAGAGAAACAAAATGTGATTAGCAAAAAACATAGTTCCTCAGTGTTGCAAATGACTTTTTCATGTGTACTGTGGTTTATGTTGACACCATTTTGTGTTCTGTTCAAGTCATTTGCTTTGTAACCACTCTGATGTTTAGCCATGTAAATGCCTTCTTTCGAGAAGCCACCGCCAAAATTTATTCTGCCTTCTAGCATCTCAAAATAATCTTAAGTGCTGTAACCTGTTTGATCAAAGAAACTGCTCCATCCTGCAATTATATGCATATATGCACCGTGCTTTTTACTTCCATCCGAGGATTGTTGTGCTACTCAGCATGGTCTGGCGCGGCACGTGCCATCCATTCCTCTCTTACTGACATACAAAATTTGCAGTGCCTAGTCGTGCCGGCAGACTGTGCAATGCCAATGACGCACAGACATGCCCTATGCTAGTGGCACGATATTCCTTACTTACAATCCACCCACTATGCATCAATTGCATCATTTGCTTAAATACTCTCTTCCTACACTGCAGAGTTGTGATTTCCACTTCGTCGCAATGGGGACCCATGGTCACAAAACTCAACGTACCTGGCGATTGGAAGGGTAAGAAACGTGAACAATCACTAGGTTTCCTTCAAACTAAATTCCCTTAATTTGCACTTATTCTTTCCCTTTTCTTTTCACCGTAGAGTGGCAAATCTACCTAGTACTCCTGTCGCTATTTCTGGCCTCGGCTATTCTATGCTATATATTCTACGAGAACTCCGATTCATTCTGGAACTTCCCGCTCGGAAGGCACCAACCTGCAAAACCTTGGAACACCTTCAAGCCGATCGATCCTTCGCAGATTCCAGATGATCAGGATTGGTGACTATCTAGAATTACTTAACTTATCCTTCCACTCGGACAATACTTTTCTTCTTTTGGTTTCTTGAACTCGACTACGGGCTACGCAACGATAATGCTTCCACCATGGGATTTTTTTATTTTTTTTGGACTTGTTGAATTTACACTGATCTTATCGCGTCTTTTTGGTGCTTCTTATGTCGATAATCCGATGATAAAAGGCGGGTTTATTTGTGGTAACACTGGTAATGTATTATTAAATAGATTTAAAGGATGGTTGTGTCTCCTAATGATTTCTAGCTCTGTATTTCTTTTTAAAATAATTCGAATAAGAATAATTTGGATTGATCAGAAATTGATAATTGGAAGCTGTGATGGTTGGTGAAGGAAAAATAAAATGTGTAGCAAATCCTTATACTTTGGTGATATGGTACTTGGAATTTTAAAGATAAAGATTGTATAGAGAACCCCCTCAACTATAGGCTATTTTGAAATGGATCCCTCAACTTTGTTTTTTTAACCTACTGACACCCTTTGAACTCACAAATATTTGAGATTGAGTAATTTTAGTTAATTTGGTTAGAAGTTTTATGAAATCTAGTGATTTTAATTGCTTTTTTAAGAAATGAAACGGAACTAATGACAGCTAAATGCTAATACAGCCAAGTAACAGAATTTTTTGGCTTAGCTAACTAAGATAGCTTAAATAAAAAAAAAAAGCTAAAAACATACAGTATTTACCTGAACTATCAACCATTATAAATCAACTATCTTACCTTTCATAATTTTGATTTTACTATTCAATTTTTTAATTTATTTGATTTGAATCAACGATACTTTGACTTTAAATTTTAAATGCGTTGTTTATTTTTACAGATTCAGTTTGTATACTTTATGCAATTCTCATGGCTATAATTTTATCAAAGTAAAAAGTAAGTTAAATTTTAAAGTAAAAGTGCCGTTAACTGCCCAAATAAAATAAATTGAAAAGTTGGATAGTGAAATCAAAGTTTTGAATGGTCCGGTAGTCAACTCAAAATGGTCGATACTTCAAGTTAACTTTGTGTTTTTATCTTTTTTTTTAAAAAAAAAGAAAGTTGTCTGTAGGATTTCAAAGTTGCAATGTGGTATATTAAATCAAATTTTACCCAAAATTGAAATTGAAACAAGAGATTGAACCAGAATCAGAGAGAGAGAGAGAGAGAGAGAGAGAGAGAGAGAGAGAGAGATTGTTTTTCTATTGTCTTACCTTTCTATTGTTCACTTATTAACCATTTTTTAAATCATTATGAAGACCATTTAAAGATCTTTAACATTTTAAGCTTGCTTGGTTGCATAAACATTTGGTGCAATGCATTGTTCTGACCGACTGTTAGGATTTTCTAAAAACCTGTTTGTTTATGCTGACCGGCTGTTCGGATTTTTTACGAGTCTATTTGTTTTGACCGACTGTTAGGATTTTCTAAGAGCCTATTTGTTTATGTTGAAAATAATTTTCAGTTAAAATAAAGTTTTTCTGGAACTATTCTAGTTTAGGTTAGCTCAACCTTTTGTGCCATATCTGAAACTATTCTCAATATAATCCATCCCTTTTTATGCCATTTCTGTTTTTTTTTAATTATTATTTTTGTACACTTGTGTGCAGATTTATACACACATATACCACTTATAACAGGACTCAAAACTCAAAACCTAATACTTACAGGATAAAATGTAGCTACCAATCAGACTCCATATTGGTGGTCTCTTTTTTTTTCTTTTTTTTTCTTTTTTTTGTCTTCCCACATGGAGAGTCTAATTTGCTTGTCTTCAGGAAAAAAGGAGATAGATAGTTGCATGTCAATTTCTTCTTATTGGAGAGGTATCATTGAAGAGAGAGAGAGAGAGAGAGAGAGAGAGAGAGAGAGCAACCTTATCATGGATAGTAAATTATGTAAGGATTATATATTGTCTTGTAATAGTTGTCAATAATCTGATGCTAATTAAATTTTGTATGTTTATTAGATGAGTGTTATTGCCTATTGGTAGTATATATTTCTGCACTCGTTTTTCTACTGCATGAATCTTTTCCATAATATAATATCAAATTAAATTCTAAATTCTTTCATTCTATAAAGATCGTAACATTTATTCCCATTGTCGATATTTAACAGATTAAATTTTAACATTATGTATTGGGTTAAATTCTCATCTCTTATTTTATCGATTAATTGCATGTATCTTTTATATTCCAAAATGAGTGGAAGTGTTAATATATATTTCTGAATTTATACAAGATCAATCTTTTGGGCAAAAAATACTACCTATAAAATAGGTGTAAGATTTATACCTTAAGCNTTTTTTCTTTTTTTTCTTTTTTTTGTCTTCCCACATAGAGAGTCTAATTTGCTTGTCTTCAGGAAAAATGGAGATAGATAGTTGCATGTCAATTTCTTCTTATTGGAGAGGTATCATTGTAGAGAGAGAGAGCAACCTTATCATGGATAGTAAATTATGTAAGGATTATATATTGTCTTGTAATAGTTGTCAATAATCTGATGCTAATTAAATTTTGTATGTTTATTAGATGAGTGTTATTGCCTATTGGTAGTATATATTTCTAAACTCGTTTTTCTACTGCATGAATCTTTTCCATAATATAATATCAAATTAAATTCTAAATTCTTTCATTCTATAAAGATCGTAACATTTATTCCCATTGTCGATATTTAACAGATTAAATTTTGACATTATGTATTGGGTTATATTCTCATCTCTTATTTTATCGATTAATTGCATGTATCTTTTATATTCCAAAATGAGTGGAAGTGTTAATATATATTTCTGAATTTATACAAGATCAATCTTTTGGGCAAAAAATACTACCTATAAAATAGGTGTAAGATTTATACCTTAAGCAATGGAAGGCTCATATTTGCTCATCAATATTATCAAATTAGTTTAATACTAAAAACATAAAAAAAAAAATAGAATCTTGAGTGGTGGAGTGTAAAATGTGCACCCTATAAATAATAGAATATATGTATACTATGTATTAGTGGTGGCAATCCAATTCGCTGTTCGCGAGCCAGCTTTTGTTTGGCTTGAAATGAGCTCGAGATCAAATAGCTCGTTTAGTAAACGAGCTGAACACGAGTTGAATTTTTCAACTCGTTTAATATACGAGCCGAACACGAGCTGGAGTCAGCTCGCTCGTGCTCGGCTCGATAACAGCTCAAATACATATATTTTATATTTATATATATATATAAATAAATAATTATATATATAATATATTATATATTTTTATTATTTTATTTTAGCAAAATAAAAATATAAAGTCGAGCTCAATTATAAAAAGACTTATTTATATGTAAAGTTTCAAACNTATATATATAAATAAATAATTATATATATAATATATTATATATTTTTATTATTTCATTTTAGCAAAATAAAAATATAAAGTCGAGCTCAATTATAAAAAAACTCATTTATATGTAAAGTTTCAACCATTTGATCAAAGTCTAATGAATAAAATTTTATAAAGTTAATTTTAATTTATATATATATATCCAATCTTATCCTTTAAACTTATTGTTCGTTGGCAAGCTCGTGAGCCAGCTCGTGTTCAGCTTATTTATTAACGACGCAAACACGAGCTAAATTTTTCGACTCGATACACTCCTACTATGTATCTTGTTAGGTTCATTATAGCTTGCACAGAGCAAAAAGTGTTGAATTTGTACTGAACTCTTGGGCTGGAACTTTTCTTCACTCTATTCTGTTTTTGTTTTTATTTTTAATTAAATTAGGATTTTTTTTTCAATCCTATTAAATTTTACTCCGAATCTTCTTGAAATTTAGCCATTAATATACCTTTCATTCTGTGAATTAATTCTGCAGATGAAACAGAGAATGGAAATATTTTGGGAGTATAATATTTTGAGTGAGGCATCTCTTTTACTCCGCGAAGATTATAATAAAAATTGTACTCTATTATTATCCATGAATATAGGCCAATTGTTGAACCACGTAAATTATTATTTTTTTTTTATTTTTTCTTTTTATATTTTGTTTTGACTTCTTACATTCAATGAACTAAATCACCTGAATGTAGGGTGTAAGATTTATACCTACTGGATAGTAAGAGTATCATTTTTCTTTATTTGAAGAGAAATATTCTTTATTTTTCAAAACATTATTATTATAAGTTGCTGATATGTTGAAAAATATATATTATATTTTTAGATTGCATGAATAAATCAATCAAAAAATCTTCATATCATATTTGTCAACGTAGTAACAGTCTATAAAGATAATATACCAAATGAAACAAAAGAAAAAAACCTAAATGAACAATATAGTTCTACACAACAAAACAATAAAATTGTAAAAAATCATAAAAGAAAATAGGCCAAATATACGGGTGCCGTGTAGTGCGTCAATATTGGCAGATTCTAATTCAATCCGATCCGATTTTAATTTCTAAATGCATTGGCTATCCAGTTTGTAAACTTTCGATGCTCTCAAATTTTAAAATATAGAAATTAAAATTTCTATATTTTAATTTCCAAAATATAGAAATTTAATTATTAAAAATTTGTGATCGAGACCCATATTAGAATAGAATAATAAAATAAATTAAAACTTGATTTTGAAAGTACACAGTTCAAAGTAATGTCTCAGGTGTACCTCACTGATTCATTTATAATTTAATTCATTTTCCACCAACCATGTGAACATCATCTGATATTTAACTTAATTTGTTGACTTGAGTAAAGTGCATTATACATGTCAATACATGTCTATGATTACAAAAATGACCAACATGTATTAATTAATCATCTGATGTGATCACAAGGAGGCTTAATTAATTAACCATAACTAATTAATTAATTAATTAATGAGCTATAACAACCTATTGTGACTTATATTATATTTAAAATTTGCTAATGACATATAAGATAAGTAGGGAACTCTATCAAGTGACAACCCAAATCATATGTTTATTAGATGTATTAATACTTAGTCTACATTATCACATGACATACAAATTATATATAATAAAGCTTCATTTGGGATTGCCAGGAGATTGTGACCTAAATGGTTTATACCCACATAGATTCTTAGCATTTTAGATAATTTCAAAATAGATCACAACTTTTCATCTCTTATATAAGTACTTGCTTTTTTTTTCTTTACTTTTTTGTCATAAAAGTATTTGGTAATTCGTATTTTTTAAATTTTGGAGAAATTATTTGATAAGTTAGGGGCCTGTACGGAAATTTTCTATTTTGTTAAAAAGGCAATTGCTTATATACCTCTAAAAAGTTTCCGACTTTCTGATTTATTTCTTTTAGAAGACTAATATTAAAAATATCATTTCTACGTTCTAAGTTATTTTAAATATACCTCTAAAGTTAAATTCTTTTATTGAATTGTTAGCAATAACTGTTATTTCTATGAAATTACTATTTTATCATTTCAAATATATCCTTCTATCATAACCATTTTTATCGTTTCAAACGTACTCCTCTACCATCACCAACTTTTCTTATTTGCCCTTAAGTTAAGGACAAAATAGGTATTTTAATTTTTTTAACTCTGGTAAATATTTAACCCAAGTTTAATCCGAGATAACTTAACGGATGATAATGGAGTATTATTAAATAACGAAGGAATATATGAGGAGTATATTAGAAATAAAAAAAAAAGAATAAATTAGATATTTTTGAAGTTTTAAAAGGTAATTATCCCTTGTTAAAAATTCTCCAAGGCAGTGAATCAGGTATCTTTTGATATACCTGCAGTTTAGACATTAGAATATCCTGATCAAATTATTATTAAACTCCATGTTCAACAAGCTTGTTTTTTAATTAGACACACATAAATAAAATAATAAACAAAAGATATTATATATTATTGGTGATATCACAACAATAAGAATCACATATAATATTTAAGAGTCCCTTGTATCATGCAAAGTAATTCTCCAACACTCATGGAGAGTTTGTGTGTGTGTGTGTGTGTGTGTGTGTGTGTGTGTGTGTGTGTGTGTTAATCCTTAAATCTTATTTATGAGATTTTCTTTTTTTTTTCCTATTTATTTCCTATTTAGCCAACCTGTCTCCACACATAGTGACATTATTTAATTAAATGTTAGCTTTGGAATATGACTCCCAAAGAAAAATATACCTAGTTTGTGGTGGTTGTGAAAGCCCTGATCTTTGGGGCATTGACCCATTAGTTAATCCAAAATAGTGTATACTCCAAGTGTGACATATTTTTCCTACAAATTTTGACCATTAAAAAAATTGCAACAAGGTGGGCATGTGGCATTATTCTATTTGTTGCCCTTATTTCAAAGGTTTGGGTTACTTATTAGTGGCATCAATAATTGAAAAGTTCTACACCATTGGTTGCAAAGGATATATACACCATTGGTTGCAAAGTATCCTATGACTCCATTGAGCATTATTAATCACTTTTCCTAAGGTATCGCTTGGTTTGAGGATAAGTAAAAAATGACTATTCTAGGGATAAGTATAAATTGAGATATAAGCGGGAATTAGATCAATTTTGCATTTGGATAAAAATTGGGCTATTCCTGAGAATAAAAAAAATAGCGTTTGGAATAAGAAAGATAATAGTTTTTATAAATAAAAAATAATGATATTACTCTCTTATTATATTTGAATTTAAATTTTTAAATTTAAAATTTTGACTTTGAAATTTCAAAATTTAAAATTTAAAATCTCAAATTTTAAATTCAAAATTTTAAATTTTAAATTTCAAAATTTAAATTTAAGATCAAATTTAAATTTGAAAATATAAAATATCAAATTTTAAATTTTAAAAATTTAAAATATTAAAATTTAAATTTAAAATTATAAACTTTAATTTTGAGATTATAAATTATAAATTTTAAAATTTTAAATTTTAATTTTTAAAATTTTAAAATAAGAATAGGAATGGGAACAATTAATAAAAATAATTTATTATAATAAATTTATAATTCTTTTTAAAATTTTACTTAAACTTAAATTTAATAAAAAGAATTTATTATAATATTTAAATATAAAAAATATGTATTAATATAGTACAATTAATAATTTTATAATAAAAATAATATATTATAATATATAACATATCATATTTATATAATTTAGTTTTAATTCAATTTATAATTTTAATTAAATTTGAAATTTCAAACTAAGCATTGGAATAGTACTATTTCACCAAAATAGTGCAATAGCAAATCCCGGCCAAATTTCACCCCGGCCAAATTTCACCCTGTTTGGCGGAATAGCGGGGATAACTTTCGCTATCCCTGCTTATCCCCCGAACCAAACTGGGCCTTATTACTATTCAAACATTAACATTTTGGACCTATTTGGCGCAGCTATAAATGCACCATTATTTAATAAATTACTTAATTTATTAAATAATTTTAACAATTTTTTTAGTGGCAAAATGAAAAGTATTGTATTGGAGCTTTTGAGCAAAAGTTGTATTAGAATTCTAAAGTATTGTATTGGTGCATGGTGCTAGGGGTGTCAACGAGCCGAACACGAGCTGGCTCATTAAAGTATCGAACCAAAAAATTCAGCTCGTGCTCGGCTCATTAATAAACGAGCCGAACACGAGGTGGCCAACGAATAATAAGTTAAAAAGATTATATTGGATATATAAAAAAAATAAATTTATAAAATCTTATCTATTAGACTTTGATCTCATGATTGAAACTTTACATATAAATATGTCTTTTTATAATTAAGCTCGCCTTTATGCTCTTATTTTGCTAAAAATCAAATAATAAAAATATATATTATATATATAATTATTTATTTATATATATAAATATAAGATGAATAAATTATATAAATATAAAATATATGTATTCGAGTTGTTATCGAGGCAAACACGAGCGAGTTGACTCCAGCTCGTGTTCGGCTCGCTTACTAAGCGAACGATTCGATCTCGAGCTCATTTTGAGCAGAACACGAGCTGGCTCGCGAACAGCGAACTAGATTGCCACCCTAATGGTGCACGTGGTATACTTGTAAAACTGCAAGAAATAATTTTTTCATTGAGAAGATGGAACAGTGATGGAAATTGTTCTATGCATCGAGTGTATGGAATTTACTTATATACCCCATTCGTAAAACCTTTTTTTAGAAATATAAATTCGGTAACTTTTCAAAAATAGTCTTTTTATATAATGTACATGGCATTTATATAATTAAAATTCAATTTTACAATATTAATTATTAAAATATAAATTTGGTGTATGTGACGTATTTACACCAGGTGCAAGGAGTATATATAAAGAGAGTTGAGGGGTGGAGGGAATGGCGGACACGTGTCACAATTAGCACCCCAATTTCTCTTCTAATCTACTAACCCTCCTTTAATGTAGTTAATAATAATAATAATAATTAATTAATAAATAAATAGATAATTAAAAATGCTCAATTCTTGATTCCGTAGGTATATTTGTGATTATCCTTTTTTTAAATATATTTTTATTATTTTGAAGGGCATTTTTGATATAAATTATAAAAAATGGATGGAATAGTAATGAAATTCTAACCGAGGGGGGCTAAATGCAACAATTTGAAATGTTTAAGTGGGTATAAAATGTAAGTTTTTGAAAATTGGAAAGAGAAAATAAAAAAAAAATAGATATTTATAAAAAATAAATTTTGTAATTTAGCTTAAAAAATATAGAAGAAAAATTAAAAACACTTAAAGCAAAAAGTGAAGCACTGCTTCGTGTTTATAATTAAAAATGTGCAATTCATGCAAGATTCCGTAGGTATGTATATTTGTGATTATCCTTTTTATTCTCATTTCTAATACTATTGTTAATTATATTCTTTGATGTCACTCTTAACCTACTTGGAATTAAATTTTCACTTCATTGGCATAGCAAAAAAAGTTAAAATTTATACCTTGCTTTTATTTAATTATAAATATGTGCGTGCACATGAAGCGCGTGCATATGTGCAAATTGATCGATCCATCTCTCTCAAATTAAGAACATATCTAGAACACTTTTCACACGAAAAAGAAGCGCATGCAAATGTTCAACAAATGTAGATGAAAAGGATTCGCACGAGGAGCATATGTACAATAAAAGAAATTAAAATAAAAGTACAAAGAAAACTTGTCAAGCAATTTATGATT
Organism: Ananas comosus; assembly: GCF_001540865.1. Taxonomy (NCBI): domain Eukaryota; kingdom Viridiplantae; phylum Streptophyta; class Magnoliopsida; order Poales; family Bromeliaceae; genus Ananas; species Ananas comosus. The sequence continues at coordinate 3,503,628 of NC_033629.1, forward strand.
ATTCCTTAAGAAGAATTTTTATGCACATGAGTAGTGAGGGAGAATAATAAAAAAAAGTTGTTCTAAAAAGCTACTTTATATTGACGAATTAGAGGGCGCAATATGTAAAAGGTGGAGACCAATACCGATGATAAGGATAGATAGATAGTAACATTACCAACCGTCCCTAGAGCAAGTGGTAAAGGGCTTGGTGGTTGGTACCCGAGACTTAAGTTCGAATCCTAGTTGATTCATATTTCTAGCTAAATTTATTTCTAAATGAAATAAACGAAGCATCACCATAACTTAATTGAGGTGATCTTAGTTTGGTGGAAAGTATTGGGAAGTGCTTTAATTGGGCCATCTAGAATAAGAAAAATGCTATCTGTACACTCCAAATGTTGTACACATGTCATACCCTTAGAATATGAGAATTGTGAAATAATAATAAAACTCTATAGGATATGATCTTTGTCGACTTTAGTTTCGGATATAAGATTTTGAAATCGTATGCATAAATAAATTAAACTCTCCATAATTAATATTTTATTTAATATGGTATTGAAGTGGATCGTAACTCTGTTCTGTTGTAAATAATTTTTGTGTTCCATTTCTATATCTATTATTACTGGTATAAATTTGTCTTTTAGTTTGTTGAATTTTGTATTACATCTCGTTTATTGAGATATATAATTTTGATCGTTTTCTATCATATTGATCTATATAATAATATAATTTATATTATTTTTACTGATATATAAAATAGTTTTTATGTCGGCAATATTAAAATTTGTGCATACTCACAACAAAGTATTAATTATTGGGCTTTTCATTCAACAAATGAGTTGTCTCCAAAACATCCCCATCCTTTTGAGTTGACATTGAACAAGTTTTTTAATTTGATATAGACATGCTTGAATAGTAAACTAACATGACAAAACCATATCAATATCATCCTCTAGCTCTATGCAACAAGGGTGGTGTGCATGGCTAGAATAAAATAATATTTTTTGAATATAAATTTCTTTTTTATTTTCAATAAAAAATTTTCAAATCAAGCACTGTTTTACTTTGTGATCGATTACTCTGAAAATTTAAGTTATCAGAAAATAATAATTTTTTCATATATTCAAATGATCGATCGGGCACATTATGTGAACACTAGGTAATTGTTATATTCAACAAATTAATGTGAGAAATTTTGTGTTCATAGAAACAAATATTTATATATTGTTTGGACGTCAAAATAAGTTATCCAAGAGTAGCTTTATTTGATGCAAAATATTTTCTTACATAATTACAAACAAGAATTGACCTCTTTTAGTTTTTATAAAATCTAAAATGTATTATTCTACTTACATTTGTTTGATTAGTGTTATTTTGAATTGACCTTCCCAATATATATATATATATATATTGGTCAATTTTTTTCTCTATAAAATTAAAAAAGAATTATTTTTTCTCTTTCTTTTTCAATTTCTTCCACCCAAATTAAACAAGATATAAAAATACAACACAACTAATAAACGAAAATAACCAAGCATGATGCTAAGCACGACGTAAGCATGATGTAGAATTCAAGAACATTCAAAAAACTTGAACAAAGCTAAAAAGGTTCTATATCTAATACCTAATATTTAATGAAGAATTAATGTAATGAGCATCACAGATGATAATTCAAAATTTTCTTTGATGAATTCACACTGCAGACATTGCAAAATTAGTAAATGTATTTTTAGCTTTTCAACATATATAAGAGTCCGAGGTGGGTGCTTTTAGAAGCATCTAAGTATTCGTACTATTTAGATTTGGCAAACAGACGGATTAGATAAATTACAGGTGTATTATTGTACCTGCAGATTATATGGATATAGATAAAATTTATCTGCAAATTTCTAAATAGCCTATATATATTTTTATCCATACCCGTCCACGGACGAGCGGACGGATGGGTATGCGGGTTATACACAAGATTTTTTTTTTTTTTTTTTTTTTTGCTCCTATACCTTCTAAATACGGAATACATATACATAATTTTTATAGGATCATAATATAATGTGTTATTTAAAATATCACAACATATAATAGATAATTAAAGTCTTGAAACGCATAAAGTACATGTGAAAGTATTATATACATATATATATAGAGTTGGACTGGGCTACTATTAGTAGCAAAATCTCATTATTGCTACCAATTTTTTAGCCTTTGGATCAACTCTTTTCATTATTTCTAACCATTGGATTAAATACTATAACCCAGTGGGGACCACTCAACCCTAGGGGATCACTCAACTCTAACTGACTAATATCATCCTGACCCTACAATTTTTCATCCAATGGTTAAAAACTTGATAGCAAAAAGAGTATTTTACTATTAATAGTATTCCANATATATATATATATATATAGGCCGGGCCGTCGAAGGATAATAAAACGATATGGTAGGAGAGGAGAAATTAGGTTTAGAAGTTTTAGGAATAGATAGAGAAAAAAATATATTTTTAATTAAAAAAAATATGTGGGTACTCATATGCATCCATGGATTGTTCAAAATACCGACAATATAATAGGTGCCGCCCAATTTTACTCATAATTTTTTTTGTAAGAAAAATTAGTATCTAAACTCGTAATTTTGCTAGTAACCTATGGGTACGGGTAGAGATTGTCCGGTCTAGTGCTATTAATCTTTTAGCCATTTGATCAATTTTAGTAACTCTTAGATCATGCACAATAATGAGCCCCATTAACAACTACTGCTGTTAACTTTTTATCCAATATCCAAAAAAGTATATATATATATATATACATTTGGAGTCATTAATATAGTGTTATCATTACTCAGATTTGGTTATTAGTATCATCACTTAAATACATTTGGAGTTAATTAACTCACCCTCATTACTAGAATTTAATATTCTTATTTAGAGCAAGTATACCTATATGGAATCTTAAGTAATCTAATGAGTAACGACCCCCATGTGATTGACCTAGCCAAAGTGAAAAAAATAAATAAAAATAAAAAAAGTAATAACATTAAAAAAAATAAAAAACATATCAATTGAAAAAGTTACTGGTTCAAGATTCCAAGCTTGTTTAACCAGTAATTAAATCCAGTTAACTAGTAACATCAGCATAACATCATATATTACTAATTATAAATTTATATATAAAAATAACAATTAATGTAATTGAAATTAAAGTAATAAAGAAAAGTGGAAGTAAAAATTAATTTAGCCCAATCACATGGAATGTAAGTATGAAGAATGAGGGAAAAAAAATAAACTGTTTATTTAACTTAAAATTAGAATTAATGACTCACTTAATTACTCATGGGTAGAACCCTCAGTTTGAATAGTTCAACATAATTTTTTAAATTATCTTACTTATAAATATATATAAATTGTTAAAAGGACTAGCTCATGCCTAATGTAACGGATTTTTGTCCTAGCTACATTTGTTATTAACTTATTACTAAAATAACTGTGACTATATATATTATTATTACTATTATTCTTTTATATCCATTATACTCAAGGCCATGTGTTATTGTGTCAACTCACACAGTCACACTATCTAACCGTTACACTATAGTTTTGACTCTTTATTTTATTTTATTTGGTCATAATACTATTTTTTTTGTAACTTTAAATTTTAAAGAAAATAGATCAGACAAATAATAATAATTTCATATTATTTAATATATACCTTGTTTGAACAACTCAATAATATTATTTAACTTATTCAAACAATTCTTATTAAGCTGTCTCAATCACAAAAAAAAAAAGAAGAAAATGTTGAAAATGTTGACAAGCACTTTACTCTACATGCACTAATGAGTTGATATATCCAATAAGTTCGGAAATAAAAAAAAATAAAAAAATTCTCTTACTTTTTTGCTTTGATGTTTATCATAGCCAATTAATATACATTACGTGTTCCTCAATCATGGTATCATATAAAATGGTTGTCATTATCACAAATTGCATTTGCATATATATATATATATATATATATATATATATATATATGGAGTGAAGCTACTATGCTTCTGGAAGCACAGAGCCTTCCGTACTTTCAGGTCGTTTTCGATATAGCGATTTTCAAATCGTCGATCGGCTCTGTTAAACTTGATCTAGAGTATTTGAAGTATTTGGAAAATAAATTTTATGATTTTTCGATATCATTTGCCTAGTAATCGAAGGGCTCAAAATCAATCAATTTTAATGGCCGTGATGAGCCGGTTGCAAGTTTAACGGTGTAGAAATATTCAAATCACGTGAAATTTTGATAGAAAATTCTTTATACTATATAAAACAAGATCAATATCTTTGATCTAAAATTTTAATGTCATATTATCACGTTTTGTAAGATTTTTATTTTCAGCCGTTGAATTTGAGCCCCTTAGTTCACTAGGCAAATGATATCGAAAAAGTACAAAATTTATTTTTTAGATACTTCAAATACTCTAGATCAAGTTTAACGGAGCCGATCGACGATTCGAAAGTCGCGACATGGAAAACGACCTGGAAGCACGGAAGACTCCGTGCTTCCAGAAACATAGTAGCCTCACTCTATATATATGAAATTAATGTTTATTGAAGAGGTCTTAAATCATGCATCTTTGAATGGTAAAAGATTCCACGTATAACTCAGTAGTAAGTGAGCTGATATTAATTTTTTAATTAAAAGATGTAAATTTTAATTTAAAGCTTGTGTTTTGTTTATAAGTTAAAAGATATATTACTAAGGCTTAGTTTGGTATTGAGGTCTATCTAACGTTATTAGATAAAATAGAGTTGAGGAAAAAGCATATAGGGATATACTTCTGCGTTCTCCGGTGGGACCGCAGAAAATATATCGTAACCGACTCATCGCGAACGTAATATTACGTACGGAAATAAACAGGGTATTTTTCATCGTCGTTTCTCACCGCACGTAACACAATCTCCCCGCAATCCCAAACGAAGCGTTATACTCTTTCTCTGAATAGCTTTATTTGAAAAGTACTTTCGCAAAAACTCCCAAATATAGTGAGCATGTGCTATTAATTAATCCCGATATTTATAAACTTTATTTATCTTACGGATCGAAATTTGGTACTTCAAATAAAACCAGATTAATTACGTAATCAGGATATTATAATCCGTTAGTCAATCATAAGATGTAAATCAAGTTAAGAGATATTATAGACAAGAGTAAAAGATAAGATTAGCCAAAGTTATTGGAAAGAAAAAAATATTGCATTTATTCAGATTAGGTTTGATTAAAAAGGAAATTCTTATTGATCTTTCCTAGCGCAGATGGCAAAGGAGTTGATGATTGGTATCTGAGATTCGAAGTTCGAAACTTAGTTGCTTCATTTCTAGCTAAGTTCATTAAAAAAAAAAAATCACAATTCTAGCTAAGTTTTTTTTGTAAACCATGCTCATTCTCTCTCAAATTACAAGCAATTAATGTTATTTATGCATCCATAAATTATATAGATATAGGATTTATATCCTATCCATCCAAAAACCATTATTAATTTTTTCTCTTTGTTAATTTTTTTTACTTGTCACTAAAATCTAGAAGAATTTCTATAAACCTTGGACGTTAACGATGTAAGATTTACACACACATATATATAGTTGTTTAATTATTATATCTCTATATTTTACAAATGTACATTTGAGCTATAATACTGTTAAAAATACCAAAATCTTGATACTTTCTATTGTTTTCAATGATGGGATATCCAAATTGATCAATGATACTAAACATGATTTAATTACAGTATTTGAATTTTTTAAAAATCAAATTTTATAATCTTTTGACATTATTTATCTGGTAATCAAATGGTCTTTGATATACCTTACATTTGTTGCTGAAAATTAATTTTGAGATAACTTCAACAATGGATGAATAATATGGAAAACCTATAAAATATGACTTTTAGGTTTTACTCGCCATAGAATATATTTGAGTGCTTTGGTTACCCTATTATTAGAAAGGATGTCAAAGTATTAAGACTTAGTAATTCTAAAAATATTCTAACTCAGAAAACTATTATTTGTACATCTAAGAGTGGAGAGAAAGGTGAAATTGAGAGCTTGATTACTGAAGTATAAAATTTACTTCAAAATCAACTTTAAATATCAAATCTTAAGAACAATGCAATATGTACACCCCAAAATTAGGTTTACAGCTTATAACCCATCCATCCAATGGGTCGTCTTCTCACTCTTGTTTTATCAACATCTTTTTTGTAAATTAAAATTTATTTAATTTTTTTTTGAATCCTAAAAATGCATAAAATGTAAGATTTACACCTATATATAGGTCTACAAATAATTTTTTTTTCCTTAAAACTTAATTATTTTGTGATCAAATTGCACCCCTCTCTCCAAAGTGGTTACCAAACCATTAAAAGGAAAAATATTATCAAGTAGTAAAACTTAAACCTCATAGGCCACTTGGCCATTAATTATTAAGTAAAACTACTAGATCCAAGTAAAATGAATTATATATAATGTGGTTATCTACAAGAATCACCCATCCTCCTCGAACCTTCGGATACTATTTACTAATGCTAAACTCCATCTAATCACATGACATTGTAATTTGTAGATAAAATCATCAATAATAAAATAATCCCACATTAAAAAGTTTAATTACCACTAGATGTTGATGCATATATTAACCCAATCCGGCCCCAACATTTTTATTCTATTACCATGCACCTTCTCCCAAAAATTTAAAAGCGCTTACCATTCTCCTTTTTCTAATTCATAAAATTATAGTTATAACTATCATCAGAGAAGCATGTAGCTGTATGTTTTTTTAGTGACAAATAAAACCACAATTTTATGATATATAAATGTAAGATTGAAAATATTTATAGCTGTTCAAATCTTCCATAATACAAAAATTGTATTTTTAGGCGCCATATTACCAAACTAGACCTTTAAAGAAGATCAAATAGGTAGGTACGTAGATTTGAATTGGAATCTGAATATGACCATTTAGAATGACATCCACCACATTCTTTGCAGTATAAGGCATGTTTCGTGTAGCTCAGAGTTTTTTTTATATATTTTGGAGAAGTAAGAATGTTGATTGTAGCCAAAAGCAACTAAAAGTGAATTTACCGATCGACTGTTCCTAGCGCAAGTGGCGAAGAGTTTGATAGTTGACATCTAAGGTCCTAAATTCGGAGCCTGGTTGCTTTACATTTTCAGCTAAGTTCGAAGTAGATAACATATATGCTACTTTTTTTTTTCTAAAAAAAAAAAACTAAAAATGGATTCATCAATTAATTGTTCTCACCACTATTAGTGTGTAGTTTCAGCAACCGCGGAGCTCTAGTCTAGCTGCATAAAAGTTTTGGATGCCACCTCCTCTTTCCTAGTCAATTTCGGAGCTAGCGGCGCTAAAAGAAAGTAAGAAAAAAATACACCTACATGTTTATTAAGAAAACAATTTTAAAAAAAAAAAACACCAAAACCTCATGCAGGCACCTTCTTTATTACAAGGGTTTGTTTTTTTTTTTTTTTTTTTTTTTTTTTTGCAAAAAAAATAGCATACTACCTGCTTTATTTAATAAAAAAATAAATTTAGCTATAAAATACGGAGACAGCTAAGATCTCGATAAGAGCAAGAAAAGCACACACACAAGAAAAAAAAATAAAAAAATCAGCAAAAAGCAACTAGACACCTCCTATAGTTAAGATCAGCTTTCGCCACTCATCTCCCAGTCTATCAAAAAGTTTACGATTGTAACGACCCAGCCCACTAGCAATAATAACTCGTTGGGTTTAATCAATAAATGAAAAATCTCAGCAATAATACTGTGGGACACGCACGAGCGGCACGAAGTTCAACAAAACAGCGCGCACTGAAACTACAACACATCTAATTAACTCATCCGGAGCTCTCTGACCCTAAGTGAGGTGAGCATTGTGATCAGAACTGACAGATGATCACCGTGCTCACCTCCGGGGGCATCGGAACAGCCCCGGGTCGCCGGAACAGTGATCCAAACAGGAAACTAGTGCGCAGACAGGCTGAAAACAGCGTACCGGACATGGTGGAGCTAGGGCACGGCCGGCGGCTGTCGGACGGCGTGCGCGTCGGCCGGGGAAGGGTGCGGCAGGTCGAAGGGGTCCGGGAAAGGTGCTGGCCGACGGCGGGAGGCGGCCGGTGACGCGGCGGAGGAGATCAATTCCTCGACTTGCTCTCGGGTTCAAGGGTTCCCGGCGGCGCGGCGGCGGCCAGAGGAGCTCCGGGCGGCGACTATCTGTCGGCGGAGGCCTAGGGGAAGGTGGTGCTCCCCACCATAGGCGGTGGTGACGCACTGAGGCCACGAGGGTTCAGCCTCGGCCCGCATCGAGTCAGGGCGGCTGCAGGCGCGACAGTTGTACAGGTGGGTACTTCGATCCGACGTCGGTACAGTGGTGCACGTTCGGTGATAGTTTCTTACCCTTGCCCTCTTACTACTATCTGTGTGCATATACATATTGAGCCTTGCACCCATATTATCCATATTTACTCTACTCGGTTGTTTCCATGTTTAGTATCTTGTGTAGGAGTAGAGTAGATTTCATCAGCATATGATATCTGTGACATGATTGGTCGAGTTCATATCCTATATCTGTGACATGATTGGTCGAGTCCAATCCTATATCTGTGGCTATGATTGGTCGTAGCTCATATCTTATACTTGTGACATGATTGGTGGTTCATATCCTATACTTATGACCTATTCGTCGAGTTGCTACAGTTCTATCTATATCTTGGATTTGGTTGGGCGGTTCCTATTTTGATATCTGTGACCTATTCGTCGAGTTGCTACAGTTCTATCTATATCGTGATTTGGTTGGCGGTTCCCTATTTTGATATCTATGACCTATTCGGCTCGAGTTGACTACAGTTCTATTTATCTGTGATTTGTTGGCGGTCCCCTATTTGATATCTGTGACCTATTCGGTCGAAGTTGCTACAGTTCTATCTATTTCTGGATTGGTGGGCGGTTTTTCTATTTGATATCTGTGACTATTCGGTCGAGTTGCCAGTTCTATCTATATCTGTGATTTGGTGGCGGTTCCCCTATTTTGATATCTGTGACCTATTCGTCGAGTGCTACAGTTCTATCTATATTCTGTGATTTGGTTGGGCGATTCCCTATTTTATAATCTGTGACCTATTCGGTCGAGTTACTACAGTTCTATCTATTCTGTGATTTGGTTGGGCGGTTCCCACATTTGATATCTTATAACCTATCGGTCGAGTTGCTACAGGTTCTATCTTTGACATACGTACGCCGATATTTGCGATGGCCTATACGGTCGGTGTGCCCTGAGGGGCTGGATTGTCGGCTAGTTTGCCGATGGATGATCTTTGAGACTACTACATTGATCGCCACTGCAGTACGCATTTCACGACACACAGCGGTCTGATCCACCGCAAGAGGTGTCTTTTCGGAAAAGTGGTTGGACTGCCAACCCGTGAGCCCAGGGGCTTTATTGCGAGGGTATATGCTTCTGACCCAGGGGCTTTATTGCGAGGTCAGTACATGTTTCTGACCCAGGGCTTCATTGCGAGGGTCAGGAACAGGTTGAGCAGTGTGGCATGGGCTAGGTCCTCGGACCAATAGGGCATCGAGATTCGGTATTTTTGGGTTATCGTCAGTTGACGCATGCATACAGTAGCTGTAGTGTTTATTTCCAGTACATCCTTATCTGTTTATTGTAGCTACTTGTTTTATTTACCTGCATCTTACTTGTCAGCTCTTACATATCTCTTTCGTTTACTATTGTTCCTACTGTATTTTACTGACCGTGCTTTTGTTTAGCTCTTCCTGATCTGTGAGTACCTCGCCTCATCGCTTGCGTAACCCATGGAGGGAGACATGTTTACATGTTCTCACCTCCCCACCATTTTTTCAGTATCGCAGGCGATGGGTATGTGAGACGAGACGTGAGGCACGTACGTAGCGGTCGTTAGATCTCCGACCCAGGTTATTTCGATTTAGTTATTATCCTTGGTATTTTTGTTGATATATAGTTTAGTTAGTTTATGTGGTTCAGTATTTATTTACATTGAAAATGTGGATTTCTGGATTTTGTAAAATAAAGGTTTTCTACCCTCGTGTAGCCCTTTTTAAAAGAAAAAAGTTTCTGTATAGAAAACAGTTTTCAAAAATTTTTGTGGATTTCTGTTTAAATCTGAATGTAAAACTGTGATGTGATTGGTGAATGTACTGATGTATAATTATTGTTATATTCATCTGTTGTGGTTGTATCCTGGTTGTACTGGTGTATGATACGACGCCCGTGCAAATACAGGAGACTCTGTCCGTGTGAACAGTGGATTCCCTGTATTTGTGGCGGATCTGGCATACTCTAGGGTCAGGTTTCCAAAAAAAATTCAGACGCTTTTCCGCTTTGTTTTAAACTGAAAAGGGACCCGGGGCGTGACAGATTAAAGTGGTATCAGAGCCAATTACCAGCCGGAAGTGTGAGATGAGTCTCGGCTGAGCCATGGCTGGATGACGGGCTAGCGAGATGAATCTCACATCGCCTGTACTTGTGAGTCTGAGCCTGACGAGGACGTTAGGGCTTAAACGAGGGAATGTGAGACCCCAGATAGTCCTATATATGAGATATAATAGGGCTAAACTCTTAACCCGGCTTAAGCATTTTGGGTGGTGGCAAGGCCCAAGAGGTTAAGAGAGTTAAGCGTGCTAGGACGGGAGTAGTCCTAGGATGGGTGACCTCCTGGAAAGTTGGGGCGTCACAACGATCTTCTCAAAAACACGATAAATACTCCTCTTTTCCTGAAAGATAATACAAGGGTTTGTCTCTTTATCTATTTTTACACTAAGAAATCAGAATAAAATTTATTGATTTCGATTGTTATTATATATGTAATAGAAATTGAATTCTAATTTCTATTCTATTCTTGGATGAAAATGATTGAATGCATTTATAGTAAAATCCGGCTTTAATTAAATTCCGAATTAGTCCATTATAAATAAACCACTCAAAATCGTGATTTTGTACAAACTCCTTCCTTTTCATCGCTCTCATCTTTCTTATCCAAACTTTCCTTCCTCAAATTTCTATATATCCATTCTGATTTTCATTCCAATAATAAACCAAGCATTTTAGGTAATTCGTCATTCTATTTTTCATTACAATGTAATTCAATTTTAATTTATTTACCATTTCAAATTCCATTCATAAATTAAACATGCTCAAAACAATATTCTAATCCCACATTTTAGCCCCCATGCACTTCCCTAGCTGATCACATTACTCCCAAGAGTGAGAGAGAGAGAGAGAGAGAGAGAAACAAACAAAAAAGAAAAAAAGCAAGGTGTGACTCATCTTCCTAGTCAATGGTACACACCGGGTCCACCACTCCTCCCCCACATGCCCATATCATACTCCCCCGAGTCCACACCTCTTTCTTTCTCTCTCTCTATATATATTGTGCTATCATTGATTTCCTCTTCCAAAATTCGCTCTCTGATCTTCTTCTTCTTCTTCTTCTTCTTCCTTTCAACTAATTAATTAATTTTAAGTTAGTTAGTTAGGGAGGGCATCCATGGTGTTCGCCGGCGGCGACGGGGCGGCGGCGGTCTGGTCGGCGGCGTTGGCGGTGCAGGTGGTCCGCGGGCGGTGGTTCATGGTGTTCGCGTCGTTCCTGATCATGGCGGCGGCCGGCGCGACCTACATCTTCGGCATCTACTCGAAGGAGCTGAAGTCGGCGCTGGGCTACAACCAGCAGACCCTCAACACCCTCAGCTTCTTCAAGGACCTCGGCGCCAACGTCGGCGTCCTCTCCGGCCTCATCAACGAGGTCACCCCGCCCTGGGTCGTCCTCTCCATCGGCGCCGCCATGAACCTCGCCGGCTACCTCATGATCTACCTCGCCATCACCGCCCGCACCGCGCCCCCGCCCGTCTGGCTCATGTGCCTCTACATCTGCGTCGGCGCCAACTCCCAGTCCTTCGCCAACACCGGCGCCCTCGTCACCTGCGTCAAGAACTTCCCGGAGAGCCGCGGCATCGTCCTCGGCCTCCTCAAGGGCTTCGTCGGCCTCAGCGGCGCCATCTTCACCCAGCTCTACCTCGCCGTCTACGGCGACGACGCCAAGTCCCTCGTCCTGCTCATCGCCTGGCTCCCCGCCGCCGTCTCCGTCGTCTTCGTCCACACCATCCGCATCATGCCCTACGCCCGGCGCCGCCCGGGCGACGCCGACCACCATGACAACGGGCCCTTCTACTGCTTCCTCTACATCTCCGCCGCGCTCGCAGCCTTCCTGCTCGTCATGATCGTCGTCGAGCAGCGCGTCGCCTTCTCCCACGCCGCCTACGCCGCCGGCGCCGCCGCGCTCCTCCTCATCCTCTTCCTCCCCCTCGCCGTCGTCGTCAAGGAGGAAGTCAAGCTGTTCATCGAAAAGCAGCGGTCGCTGCGGAGCCCGCCGACGTCGATCGCGGTCGAAAAACCGGAGCCGGAAACAGCTGCCCCCCAGCCGAAACTGCAGAATTTGAATTCGAAGCCGCGGTCGTCGTGCGTGGCGAGGATGCTGAAGCCGCCGGCCAGAGGGGAGGACTACTCGATACTGCAGGCGCTGGTGAGCGTCGACATGCTGGTGCTGTTCTTCACGACGATATGCGGGGTCGGGGGGACGCTGACGGCGATCGACAACATGGGGCAGATCGGGCAGTCGCTGGGCTACCCAGCGAAGAGCATCAACACCTTCGTGTCCCTCATCAGCATCTGGAACTACGCGGGCCGGGTGACGGCCGGGTTCGTGTCGGAGATCTTCCTCGCCAGGTACAAGTTTCCGCGGCCGCTGATGCTGACGCTGGTGCTGCTGCTGGCGTGCGTGGGCCACCTCCTGATCGCCTTCGGCGTGCCGCAGTCGCTCTACGCCGCCTCCATCATCATCGGCTTCTGCTTCGGCGCGCAGTGGCCGCTGCTCTTCGCCATCATATCGGAGGTGTTCGGGCTCAAGTACTACTCCACGCTGTACAACTTCGGCTCGGTGGCGAGCCCCATCGGCTCGTACATACTCAACGTGCGCGTCGCGGGGCACCTCTACGACATCGAGGCCGCGAAGCAGAGCCCGGGAGGGGGGGGAGGGGGCGGCGACACGACGTGCATCGGGGTGCAGTGCTTCAAGGCGTCGTTCCTGATCATCACGGCGACGACCGTGCTCGGGGCGGTGGTGTCGCTGGTGTTGGTGTGGAGGACGAGGAAGTTCTATCGAGGCGACATCTACGCGAGGTTTAAGGACGTCGGGTTCACGTCTGCAGCGGCGGCGGCGGCGGCGGAGGCGGAGGTGCCTATCGAGAGTGGCGGTAAGCAAGGGGGAGCGGAGGAGGAGGAGGTGGTGGTCAACGGGAAGAGCTCCGAGGAGGAGGTGGTCAACGGGTGCAAGGGTTAATTAGAAGCTACATACTCGATCCATGGGATATGGTCAAAGGGAACCTAAGAGAGGAGGGGGGGTGAGGGGTTGACTCTTAGTTTGACTTGTAATCGTACTGATAAAATTGAAAAATGTTATTATTAGAGTTTTTTCTTTTTGTCCTTCTCCTTTCAATTTTTTTTTTTTTTTTNTTGCTAAGCAGTAAATAAGGACACAAGAGTGGATGACGTGAATAAGTGATAGGTAACGAAAATTTTAGCCTCTAATTTTTAATATGTTAGTGTGTTAGGGCTTGTTTGGGCCAACAATACGGCAGAATTGTGGACTGCACCGTTCGAACACCTACTTAATTATCTCCTACTTCTATTTCTACATAAATGAATCTAATTTTTTAAAGTTCTCAAGTAATTTATAGTACTAAATGATTAGTTTTATTTATATGTAAATATCTTCATATATAAATATATAAATTGTGAGTTTCTTTAGGACATGTCATTCTCTCACACTCTCTCTGTCTCTCAACACCTTTTTCAACTATTAAAAAAGGTATTGCTGGCACTAGGGGTGGCAATCCAGCTCGCTAGTTCTGCTCGCGAGCCACCAGCTCGTGTTTGGCTCGAAATGAGGTCGAGATCGAATTACGCATTTAGTAAACGAGTCGAACATGAGCTGGGGTCGGCTCTTCATATTTGTATAATTTATTTAATTTATATTTTTATATATAAATAAATAATTATATATAATATATATTTTTATTATTTAATTTTTAGCAAAATAAAAGTATAAATGCGAGCTTAATTATAAAAAGACTCATTTATATGTAAAGTTTCAATTATTAGATCAAAATCTAATGGATAAGATTTTATAAATTTATTTTTTATATATATTTAATCTAATTCTTTTTAATTTATTGTTCATTGGCCAGCTCGTGAGCCAGCTCGTGTTCAGCTCGTTTATTACCGAAGACGAGTTGAATTTTTCTGCTCGATACTTTAACGAGCCAGCTCGTGTTCGGCTCGTTTACACACCTAGCTGGCACTAGGCCTACCAATTTATTGCATGAACCAAACCTAATTTTTAATGATTAATATAGCATAATTAAAACCTAATTTTATTAATACAATCTATAATATGTACTTAGATATAAAATGATTACTGGATTTTTATTTTTATAATAAAATTTTATAATTGCAGTGTAAAAAAATTAGTGATACATTTAGTGTGTAAGACAATTTCTACCTTATTATTTTGGTGCTCATTATTTTTTTTAAATTTATTTATATTATTATTATTTTTTCTCTTTTTTTTTTCATATATACCCTTAGAAAATAATTTTTAGTACCAACAACTCTCATATTTTCATTGCATTCTTTTACTTATTCTATTTTTTCAGCCAATTTTGTTTAGATTTTTTTAAAAATTTTGTTATTTCTTCTTTTTTATATTTAAAGTCCTATAAAATTATCTGAGTATTAATTAGTCCTTATAAAATTTTCTTCATATATATATATTTAGTGTTTTAATATTTAGTTCTTTAAAATATAAATATGTATGTAGTGTTTTAACTTTTTTAATCATTTAATATCCATATAACTATTTACTTATGCATATATGATTATTAATTAATTACTCTTATAAAAATTTATATCGCGCATTTATCAATTTAAATTATTTTGTTTAAATTAATTTAACTGCATAATTATTCTTATTTAAATTAATTTAGCCAATAATCAAAATAACAAAGTTATACAAATATAAATAATTAAAAAAAACTTATTATTAAAAAATTTTACACCCGCAGCATTGCGCGGGTTCTTAACTAATAATACTGAAGTGTTGAATTTTTTTTTTTTTTTTTTTGAGAGATAGCTAGCACGNTTAATTTAACTGCATAATTATTCTTATTTAAATTAATTTAGCCAATAATCAAAATAACAAAGTTATACAAATATAAATAATTAAAAAAACTTATTATTAAAAAATTTTACACCCGCAGCATTGCGCGGGTTCTTAACTAATAATACTGAAGTGTTGAATTTTTTTTTTTTTTTTTTGAGAGATAGCTAGCACGCTATCTGCTTCGTTTATTTCATTTAGAAATAAACTTAGTTAGAAATGTGAATCAACTAGAATTCGAACTTGGGACCTCGGATACCAACCACCAAGCTCTTTGCCGGTTGCTTTAGAAACGGTTAGTCAAGTGTTGAAAATTTAACCCATTGTTTTGGGTACCATATTAAGAAAATTGTTTTTCATCATAAATAAGACAAATTTAGTATATCTAGCTAAAATTTAGATAATTTTTTTTCCACCAATAGCAAAATACAGCTCTTAATATTAATTCCCATCATTTTTCATTTGGAGTAATGCTACTTGCATCATTCTAGCTTATTTTTGGCTAGAATTAACTCACTAGTCTGATCAACTTTTATTTTTTTTCTTTTTTTTTTAAAGAAAAGGTAGCAAGATACTCGTTTCATTCATTAAGTGAAAGTGAACTAAGCGTTATAGGGTGAAAGCATCTAGAGCTTCCGGAGAAAAAGAAAAAGTACGTAATAGAAGGAGAGAAAAAAAAGCAAGAACATAAAATCAAAAGGAAAATGAAAAAAGAAGCACGAAAGATGGAACACAGTTGGTCAGAGATATGGATTGACTTTTATTTTTTTTCACTAAAATTTATTTTTAGTTTTAGGGCGCAGTGTGAAAAAATTGACTTGTTTGGAGCCACAAATTAAAACATTTAATATTTCTTTTCTCAAAAAAAATGTTGGGATTTATTAATTTACTTTGGCATCTATTGATTGTCTCCTCTTTGGTTCTAGAACTCATCATACAATGTATTTGTCTTCGTTTGTTTTCCATCCACTGGAGTATCGAGACAAGCTAAAGTTTTGGCATTTGCTATAATAGTGAAGGACAAAAAAACTAGTGAGATATATCATATATATATATATATATATATATATATATATATATAGAGAGAGAGAGAGAGAGAGAGAGAGAGAGAGTAGGGCTACTATACTCTTATTAGTGAAGTAGTATATACTTCTGGCGAAAGTAAATAAGGGTAGATTATTTTTGTGTAATTATTAGATCTGACAAACAGAGGGAACTGGACGATCTGCAGACGAGTCATCATATTCGCGCGTTATTTGGATATGAAAAGAATTTATTCGCAAATTTTTAGATAGCCAACAAAAATGGACAGTTGGGTATACGGATTACCCGCAATGTATTTTCTTTTTAATGTTCTTATATTTTCACACACAAATATATAATATAATATATATATATATATATATATATATATATTATATATATATATATATATTATAATATATATTATAAATTTTTAAAAGATAATAACATAATTTATTGTTTAAAGTATTATAATATACAGTAGATAATATAGTCTTAAAACAATACTAAAAAAATTAAGATTAGAATTCTAGAAATATGTAAAATTAACAAAGTGAATATTCACTTATTTTATATATATGTGCGCGCGCGTATGTGGATACCAACGAGTACCCACAAGTTGCCTAAAATATTCATAACTTAATAGCTAGCCACCCATTTTATCATAATTTTTTTAGATGAAAAAAAAATAATGTCCGGTACCCGCATAACTGCGGTTAACCCGCGAATATTCATGAATATGAGTAGAGATTATCGAGTCTAATTATTATGTCATTTCAATAATAGAACATTTAAATCAAAAACTTGCGTCATTAAACATGATTTGAATTATTTAAACTTTTTAACAATCAAATTTTATAATATTTTTACATCAATCATCTTGTATTCAAATCATTCCAAAATTAAAAATTTGTACTAACTAATGCAAGTAAATTTGATATCACTTGAATGCTTCGTAAGTGACTTCATTAAATTGTGAAATTCAATTTTTATGAAGTTCGAATAGTTTAGATCATATTTATTAGTGGCAATTATCACTTCACATACTACATATACATACATTTCTAAAAGTTTTAATTCTAGCTTTGAAAATTTCTTATTAGTTTCAAACTTGTTCTTAGGCAAAGTGAATTCGAGCCCCTGATTTTTTTTATCAATTTCAACATACCTATCAATAGTTTAAATTGATCACTAAAGTTAAGAAAAAAAATATAACTCAAAAATAACAAAGTTGAGTAGTCCCCCTACCTTCTTTTAACCTAATATTTATTGGCTCTTACCTACTTGCATTTTCCACATATTAGTAGGAGTGAGCTGGTAAGCTTCTGAAAGCACGGAGTCTTCCGTACTTTCAAGTCGTTTTCAATGTTGGGACTTTCGAATTGACGATTGGCTCCGTTAAATTTGATCTAGAGTATTTGAAATACCTAGAAAATAAATTTTGTGATTTTTCGCTATCATTTGCCTAGTAATCGAAGGGGCTCAAAATCAATAATTTTAATGGCCATGGTGAGCCGTTTGCAAGTTTAACGGTGTAGAAATATCCAAATCACGTGAAATTTTGATAGAAAATTTTTTATACTATATAAAACAAGATCAATATTTTTGATCTAAAATTTTAATGTCATATTATCATATTTTGTAAGATTTTTATTTTCAGCCGTTGATTTTGAGCCACTTCGATCACTAGGCAAATGATATCAAAAAATCGTAAAAGTTATTTTCCAAATACTTAAAATACTCTAAATCAAGTCTAATGGAGCTGATCGTCGATTCAAAATTTATTTTCTAAATACTTAAAATACTCTAGATCAAGTCTAACGAAACTGATCGTCGATTCAAAAGTCCCAATATCGAAAATAATTTAGAAATATAGAGTGCTCCATGCTTCCAGAAGCATATCAGACGCACTCTATTAGTAGTACAACAACATGGGTGGATAGGTCAAAAGTGCAAATGTTAGAAAATTTGGGTGAGAACAAAATTAGTGCCCATGTATTGTTTTGTGTTGTGACAAATTAAAGTTCAAGTCATTAGCTCGTCGTTTTATGGTTGGGTTCATGCATGTTGGGTTCTTTTGTCTGCTTGTTACGGGTACTCCGCATGCATTAATTATTATTTTTAGATTTTAAATATCACATGCAAAAATAATAATAATAATAATAATATAATAAAAGTAATTTCGTACTGGTAGATTTTTGAAGATTCTGTGTTTGGTGCCTTTAGATATTGGTAGGTTTTTGTTTGGCCTCGTCGTGGGCACTGCACTCACAACTTTTTTATTTTTGGAAAGAAGACAGTGTGTTATCCGCTTTATTTATTTAGAAAATAAATTTGACTATACATAGTAAGACAATGTGGCATCGAAAAGAAAAAACAAAGCTCAAAGAAAAAAGAAAAAAAAATAACAACAAAAATAATCGGCACGTTAAGCAACTCAACAAAGAGTCCCAATTCCCTGATACGACTACAAAGAGAGAGAGAGTCAGCAACGAGGTTTAAAAAAATTGTATTATTACGTTCCTTCCAGATTAACCACCAGCTTACTGGTATAGTAAACAAATCCTACAGAAATATCTCGGACCTAATATTCGAATTTTAGTTATTTATTTAGTGAGTTTATAAACTAGAATTATGATGGTGATGATCTGCAAGTGCGGATTTCTAATTATAAACCTTTAGATGGTATGCCTAAAATGTATACCTCTTTTGTAAGTAAAGTGTACACTTGTAACACTTTCCATTAGTAAATAGTTCAAGTAGTCCATATATATGTGTGATAAAATTCATTGCTTCACAACAATGATTGGCCTATCCAATCCTAAATTAATAATAGTAGCATGCTTGTTAAACATATTTTTATCCATTTTTGCCATGGTATTTGGTAACTCTTTGACTAGCTACTAAGAGGAATTCTACACTGTCACACTTGCACCACGTCATCAATAACAAGTCAATCACATTTTTTCTTTTCAAATAAAAGTACAATAAAAATATTTTTTTTATAATCATGATAGAACATATACTCCGAAAAAAAGACATTTGATTAGTTTTCGCCACATCACTAATATACTCGTTGCATTCTAGAATTTTTCAGCTACTAGACCACTATTTGTAAAAATAATTTAAGAAACAAAGATAAAGATAATAGAAAATATTATCTTTAATATATGGGTGTAATCCTTACGCTCCTCAGATCCTAGAATTCGTATAAACTCAAATAGGTTTTAGTTAAAAACAATAATAATAATAAGATTAGGATGAGAGTAAGGATTACTTATTGGATGAATGGAGTACATATTTTTTTACGTGTAGCTTAGAAATATACATATAGCATTGCTAAAAAAACAATTGCTATAATATTCCATAGTTTTCTTTGGGTAGGCAGGGTTGATAGCTAGGAGCTGCAGCTGTGGCCAGGTACAAGATTCTTAAAAAAATGTGCCTAAACAATCAAAATCAAATAAAAAACAATCCCTGATTTTATTTTTTTTTTCCTTTAGCTAGGATAGTAGTTTGATGTCCACTTCGCCCTTTTTTAAAAAAAATTAAATTTAACTGAAGATGTAAAATAATTAGACTTTAAACTTAGAATTCTTGATATCAACTATTAGGTCTATTATACCAACCGTCCCTAGAGCAAGTGCCAAAGGGCTTGGTGGCCGGTATCCGAGACCCAAGTTCGAATCCTAGTTGATTCACATTTCCAGCTAAGTTTATTTATAAATGAAATAAACAAAGCGGGTAACGTGCTACCTATCTCTCTCAAAAAAAAAAAAAAAAACTATTAGGTTTATTATCATTTATGCTGGGGACAGTTGGCTAATCCCTAATATTCAGATCGGGCAAACTATCATATTTCATAACTCAAAAAAAATTAGACAATCGGTGACATTGGATTCTCCAAATATGTGCTTATTCTGAGGGGTTGTTTGATTGCATATAATTGTAACTGCACGGTAGCTGTAACTGCATGCAAATACAAATTCGGTATTTGGTTTGATATATTTAACTCCAACTACTCCAATGGAAACTGCAGGAGAAGGTCCAACTGCAACACTTGGAACTACGTCCAAATTGGCCGCAATTCCAACTGTAGCAGCTGGGGAGAGTAACTTTAAACAAAAGTTAACCTTATTTTTCTTAAATATTTTTTAAACAAAAAATAATTTTTTTTACATTTTAGATAATCTCATCATCATATATATAAAATGATAAAATTTTAAAAATTATTTCTCAACTGCATGCAACTAAACAAATTATTTGTAGTTGCAGCGATTTCTACTACATCCAACCAAACATAATATATATAGTTATAATTGCTGCATTTTCAATTGTATGTATCTCCAACTACACTGCATTTGTAATTAAAACCAAATCGGTGCCCAACGATCATCTGGCGTTAGTTTTCTACAAAATTACAGTGGTCGAAGTTGTGTCGCATTTCAGAGTGAGTTTCTTAACATTACTCCTAGTTTCAATTAGAGCCTTCAGAATGACTATGAGGAATAGTTAGGGAAAGAAACCCTTTTCTAGTAGGAGTTTGGAATAAATAGTAATATTGATGGCCAAAGAACCAAAGGTTTTCATTTATTTTATTCATGCTCAAATATTTCTCTTACATACGGAAGAGCAACCGACCGCACCTAGCACAATTAACTTAGAGCTTCACGGGTTGATACAGGAATTTATTTCTTTAACAATAAAGATTTAGTTTGATATTGAGCTCAATCTAATGCTATTAGATAGAATGGAGTTGAGAAAAAACATATAAGGATATACTTCTGTATTCTCCGATGGGACCGCAGAAAATATATCGTAACTGACCAACCGCAATATGCGAACACAATATTACGTACGAAAACAAATAAGAATATTTTTCGTTTCTCACTGCACATAGCGCAATCTTCCCGCAATCCCAAACAAAGCCAACGTAGTGTTTCGCTTGCCAATCTTTTTGGGCAAATTTCGCGAACACACGTCTATTTTGTTGCCAATAAAAGTTAGATTATCCCAGCAATGTTTTTTTTTTTTTTTTTTTTTTTTTTTTTTTTTTTTTTTTTTTTCCAACCCTGATAGAGTGAAACGGGTCGGGCCTAAATTGAATTACAAAACAATAGATTGGTGCATAGTATTTTTTTGGGCCTAGTTTACTGTTGTTGCCTTCGAACTTTGACCCAAATCTTAATAATTTTTTTTTTTACACGTACGCAAGTATGTAAAGTATTGTAAAATTTATATGTAAGTATTGCACTATTATTCTTAGATGATCAGGATTGGGATACTAAATAAAATTACATTTCTATTTGGTATTGAGAGCTGTCTAACAAACAATGCAATTCTACATTATGGTGTAGGTATAAAAATAAAAATATGACAAATTTGAATTCGGATATGAATTTTTTCTATATCCGATCCAAAACTGAACCCAACTCAAACTTAAATAAATTTTGTATTATATATTGATGTTATATTTGAATTTATATTTTAAAAATTTAAATTCAAATATAATATATTTTGAGGTGTAGAGCTATTATTATACTATTGAAAGTACAAGCGAGTTGGTGCTTCCGATTTTTTGACGCTTGGATCAAAAAAAGATTGTTGGGTCGGGATGATAGTGGTTCCTTTAGAGTTAACTGTTCTTCCTAGAATTGAGTAGTCCTCCTAGAATAATAATATTAATTTAAAAATTAGAAATATCATTATACTTCTGAAAGTATAGTAGCTCTACTCTATTTTGTGATATGATGAAGAGGAATGATTATTTCGAATTTTGTGTTCAGGTTTGAACTTCGGATTTTTAGTCGGATTCAATTTTAATCTTTTAAATATAAATTTTTAAAATTCATCAGATTCAAATTTAAAATTTCGTATTTGAATGTTCGGTTGGAGAACAGGTTTTTGAAAACCTGCCCTAGTGGCATCTCTATAGTTAAGGTATTTAGGTGAAGTTTCGGAGTCGATTTGGATAGGGTTTAATCATGAGTTAAAATCTTCTACAGAGAGAATCTGTTTAGAGATTACCCTGCCATTAGCAATAATAATTTTTAAGACCCAAATCACTCTCCAAAATATTTAAGTCCAAATACCATTACAATAATCACTGATCCTTAATATTATTAATCATATTATCCTTTTCATCTGAAATGCGACTATTTTATTGATGCGTCACACCTAGTACAAGATTTGAAATTTAATTTTCAAATTTAATTTCAATATATTCATATTCTAGAAGGTATTACTCTAGTGTTGCATTGATCGGTATAAGCCTTAAACATGTCTTAAAAAGAAGGGTTAATTTCATATAAATTTCTGCAAATATAGTAAATTATAAATATATTCCTACAAAGTTAAACTTTTATTTGTTGTCCCTACAAAAGTCTTAATATTTACAAATATATCCATCTGATTTGTTACCGTTAAAATGTTGTTTATTTTATAAATAAAATAATCTTTTTGCCATCATAAAAATGTCCTTTTAAAAATTTCAACTGTTAATTGAAGAAGAGTAAAAAGATTAATTCACCTTATTAACTGCTAGAGTTAAGAATTTTACTTCTGGTTAACTAATTATTTTTGACAGATCCTAACTGTAAAAATATATTTGAAAACATCAGGACTTTTGCAGGAATAATATATAAAAGGTGAACCTTATAGAAATATATTTACAATTTACTTTATTTATAGAAAACCGTAGGAAATTAACCCTAAAAAGAAATAATAACAATTACACACAATTATTTAGTAGACCAAAAAACCAACCAAAATCCACACCTTCTTAGATCCCAATTTCCCTGCCCAGGCCCATGCCCCATAACCAATCTACAAAATAAACCATAAAAAATAATAATAATAATAATAAGGCTAAATTACAGAAAACATCCCTGTAATAACCCGCTTTTTCACTTTTCTCCCCTGACATTTAAAAACCTACACTTTGCCCCCCTGTAAAATAAAAAATATTCACAGGGGGGTTATGGTGTATAAAATGACCATTTTGCCCCTCGCCATTGTTGTCTTCTTCCCTATCCTCCTCAGCCGCCCCTTCGTTCGGCCGCGATTCCCACCTCAATCGGTCACGATTTCTCTCTATTTTCTTCTCCACCTGCTCCCCATCTCCTCCTGCACCCTCGCCACCCTCGATTTCGACGACAGTAGGAAAAATCGAGGTGGGTGACAGTAGGAGAAGGGGAAAGAAGGCGAAGGCGAGGCGGCGGAGGACGGCGAAGGGGATGTGGGTGAGGGCGTGGCAGTGGAGGACGAGGCGGCAAGGAGGCGGCGAGGTGGCGAGCCGGAGGGAGACGAAGCAACATGGAGATGGCGGAGGGGTATTTTCGGCATAAAAATATATTTTTTAACGGAACCCTAACGGTAGGGGGTGAAGTGAACATTTTTTATTTTACAGGGGGGGCAAAGTGTAGGTTTTTAAATGTCAGAGAGGGAAAGTGAAAAAGCGGGTTATTACAAGGGGGTTTTCTGTAATTTAGCCTAATAATAATAATAATAATGCAACAGAATATCACACCGTCTATCCCTGATCGGACGGTCGCAATTCCCCAGCTTCAACTTTGTGATTTTCCTTCTCTTCCTCTGCTGCCACCTCTTTCTTCTCCTCCTCCTCCTCCTCCTCTCTGAACTTGGCATAAATGTCTCCTCTATAGAAATCCCTAGTCCTCCACACGAGCACCATCATCGCGGCCGCGCCGAAGAGCGTCACCGCCGCGATGATCACGAACGACGTCTTGAAACACTCCACTCCGATGCACGTCAACTCCTTCCCCGCCGCCGCTGTTGCAGCCGCAGAATTGGCTTCGCGCTGCCGCACCGCCTCGCGGTCGTACAGCCGCCCGACCACCTGCACGTTGAGCACGTACGACCCGATCGGGCTGGCGAGCGCGCCGAAGTTGAAGAGCGTCGAGAAGTACTTGAGCCCGAACAGCTCCGATATGATCGCGAAGAACATCGGCGTCTGCGCCCCGAAGCAGAACCCGATGACGACCGACGCCGCGTAGAGCGACTGCGGCACGCCGAAGGCGATCAGGAGGTATCCGGCGCAGGAGAGGGCGAGGACTGCGGCGACCAGCAGTGGCCGCGGGAGCTTGTATTTGGAGAGCAGCATTTCCGACGCGAACCCGGCGGCGACGCGGCCGGCGTAGTTCCAGATGCTGATCAGCGAGACGAAGGTCGCGACGCTGCCCGGCGGGTAGCCGAGCGACTCCCCGATCTGCCCGAAGTTGTCGGTGGCCGTCAGCGTCCCCCCGAGCCCGCAGATCGTCGCGACGAAGATGATCAGCATGTCGACGCTCAGCAGGCCTTGGAATATCGTGTAGTCCTCGCCCCGCCTCGGCGGCGACAGCACGCCTGTGCACGACAGTGCCGTCGATGACGACGACGACGATGATTCCTCGACCGCTATCGACACCGACACCGGCGGCGGCGGAGGAGCAGCATGTTTCTCTTTCTTTTTTTCTCTGTAGAGTGAGATCTCTTCTTTCGCAACGATGGCGAGGGGGAGGAGGAGGAGGACGAGGACGGCGGCGGCGCTTGCGCCATACTCCGGGTGCGTGAACGCGACTTTCTTCTGCACGACGATCACGACCATCAGGTACAGCGCTAAGGCGGCGGAGGCGTAGAGGAAGCGGCAGAACACCTTGAACTCGCGGCGGCGGCGGCGGGCGGGGGAATAAGGAGATGATACGGTGGTCTTTACGACCCGAACGGTGCCGATGAAGGCGAGGGAGACGGCGGCGGGGAGCCAGCCGATGAGGAGCACGAGCGCCCTGCTGTTGCCGCGGCCGCCGTAGATGGCGTAGTAGATCTGCGTGAACATGGCGCCGCTGAGGCCGACGAACCCCTTCAGCAGGCCGAGCACGATGCCGCGGCTCTGCGGGAAGTTCTTGACGCTGGTGACGAGCGCGCCGGTGTTGGCGAAGGACTGCGAGTTCGCCCCGATGCAGATGTAGAGGCACATGTGCCAGAGGCGCGGGCGGGGGATGCTGCCGGCAAGTGCCAAGTAGATCATGAGATACCCGAACAGGTTCATGGCGGCGCCGACGGCGAGCACGACCCAGGTGGGGACGAACTCGGCGATGATGCCGGCGTGGATGCCGACGTTGGCGCCGAGGTCTTTGAAGAAGGAGATGGTGTTCAGAGTCTGCTGGTCGTAGCCGAGCGTGGACTTGATCTCCTTCGAGTAGGACGCGAACATGTACGTCGCGCCGGCCGCCGACATTATCAGGAACGACGCGAATACCGTGAACCACCGGCCGGTCGCCACCGCCACCGCCGCGCTCGTCGGGCCGGAGTTTTTCGACATTTTTAATCTTTTTTTTTTTAATCTCCTCGACACTTAAAAAAAATGAAAAAAATGAAAAAGAGAAGTAATTAGTAAGAAGAGAATGAGATTAAGCACAGATAAAAGATCGAGGAATTCTCCTGTGTTTTTGTTTTTTTTCCTATAATCCGGATATTTATCTATTAACTTAACTAATTACCTATTATCTCTCTATCCCTTTCTCTACTTCCCGCAACTAACTCTATCCGAATGCGAAAATTTGATTCCTATACTTAAAAAAAAAAAAAATTCTAATTTTTCTCATACTAACTGCAGTGCATGCACCCGCAATATATGTCATATTTATTAATTAATTTAAAATAATATTTATATTTATATTTTAAATATAAATACTTATTGGTGGTATGAGATTATTTTTTAATTAATATATTTTTAAAATTTGATCCGTTTCGATTTATTTATAGGCTGTTTATTATAATTTTTGATTTTTATAATAATATGTATGAAATATTTTACGTGGACGTCACACAGGAAAATCAACTGCTCAACTGTTATCATCTCACCACTAGTTACAAAAAATAATTGCCTGCACCCACTATATAAGTACATTTCATACACCACATCATTAAAATGCTATTATAGATTTTTGAAAATCAAAATCTAAGTTATTAGATATGTTTTATAATCTCCAAAATAGATACACATCAAAAATTAATTATTGAATTTGGACACCGCTTGACTTTCAACAAATTAAATAATATTCTATATTTTGTTGCTGAATTTTATAACTATCTAGTTTTGTTCTTACCCTTTAATCCACTTCACTAAAGGATATATTTAGTTGGCGAAAGTAACGCACCGAAAATAATACTTTCGAAAAATGCATTTTATTAGTTCGGTAATTACGAATATACTTTCAGAAAACACACAAAATAATATTTTGTACATATATTATATCGTACATTTAGTAATTATAAATATACCCATTTATCCTTAGCTACCGTTTGATTCGGGGTTAAGGAAAAACTAGTAATTCCAGGGATAGAATTAAGTTCAGGGTTAAGATGGGGTTAAAGTATTTTTGTGTTTAGTTAGGAGTTAGAGTTAGTTCAGGATAGTAAAAAATAGTGTTTGGTTGGAGTAGGTGGGATATATAAGAAGGATAGTGGTTGGTAAAATAATTAAAAGACGAAAATTCCCTCACATTAATATATTGAAATAAAAGTTTATTTTTTGATTTTTAAAATTCTATACTTGCAAATAATTGTGAGGATTAAAATTAAATACATTTTTTTGCCTAATTTTGTACCGAAAATTTTTTTCCACTACTCTTTTGTAATTTTGAAAATTCCTAAAATTTTCAAACAACTATATTCAAATTGTCTTAATTTTAAATTTCACTTATATTTGTATTTCCCGAACTATTTTAATATTTGACTTATAATTGCATTTTAACCCTCCAAAAATACAAAATTCTAACCTTTCAAATTTAGCCCCTAGTGGAGTTGAGTACCGTTAGACGTTTTCAATTCCAATTTGTGCCGATAACATTATTACTTCCAATAAGCACCTGTAACCATCACAACGCATACGCTCAACTTTTGCACTTCAATTATGACGGTCATACGAGACCTTGCAAAATTTGATAAAAATTAGCATTCCTATTCGGATAGCATTAATAATACACAAATATTTAATAAGTACATCAAGTCAATCTGCACATCAACGAACATTTACAAAGATTACAACACATTGAATCAAAAATAAATATATATACAACCAAAACAGTTTGAAAGAGTACAAATATATAACAGAATTAAAAAATAATTACATCTACCAATACGCGATTTGTCTAAAGCCCGAAAAATAACTGGCTATAAATAACATTTTGCTGCGCAAGTTGTCGCTCAACCTACTTTTTGGCATGCTTGTCATTCAATGACATAAAAGCATTGCGATTCTTATTTTCCTTAAACGCATCGACGACAGCCAAGATGTGATCATCACTTAACCCCGTCATCCGATACACTCGTTGCATGCAGTGGTTCTACGATGGCATATCAGCGCGACTGCTGAGCTCTACCTGACATAGTTGCCGCACCAAAACAAACTTTTCCTTTCCCTGCTCCACCATGTCGGCCATCGCAGAAGCTCGGGCATCTACTTTCTTTTTTCGTCCCCCAGATGTAGAGGCCGTATGTGGTTGCTTATTGCTGCGCTCTGGAGATCGAGTTCTTTTACTACCAGAGCTATGATCAGAACCACTTGTACCAGCTGTGCGCATCACGGGAGGGCTTGGAGAGCGTGACGTATCTGCGCCATCATCGTTAGCATTTCTGACGCATCCAGATGTCCCTGCTTCGAATGGACACGCTGAGATATTACAAACTGACATTCTAATGCCATCATTAGTATCATCCTCACCAGGGAATGACCCAGAGGAGCTTTCAATTGTAGGGGGAGTGTCCAGAGCAGTTGTAAATGCATATCTTCCTGACGCAATAGTATTTTGGGTAAGAAAATTAATGTCATCGTAGGCGGGAAATGGCTTATCCCTACACCTGGCGTACACCGGATTTTCCTGAACAAATGATATTAACAATTTAATACTGTCATCTCTAATGTACATACCTTAATAACAAAGTAACGGCATTATAAAAGAAATTACATTTACCGCTATTACAGAATCCCAGATTCGTGCGTCACCAGATGTGGGAATGTGCAAGTCATTATTCCATCCCCACCCGCTTTGTTGGCAAGAGAATGATACAAATTGAAAAAATTTTTTAGAACTTTAAATCGATTCTTCAATTATTGCTTCGTTAGGTTCAAATTGTTTCAACTGTTGAATTCATTAACCATCATCTTCCAAGCAATCGGAGTGAATGACCCATTTACGCAATTACCAAATGTATGTTCATCTCTCATCAGGCCCAACAACTCTGCATCCAGCATGTTGCTCCAATTTTGACTCCTTGTTCTGTTATCATTACGAATACCACCACTAGCCTCCTTAGGTGAGTCATCTGCCAACCCACCTTGCTTATGTTTGGACTTTGAAACTTTGTTGAAAGGACGCATCTGTAGTTAATAATTAACCAGTGCATGATGGATGCATACAACGTATATAAATACACTGTACGATATTACATGCTATTTAACTTGGCAGGGTTAGTAAAGGCCTTATGAGGTAATGTATAAGCATTGCGTACACAATAGACTGATACAATTATTATTCTCTACTACCAAGTAGACTATATATAATAAAGGGTAGAATGATATGATAAAAACAGATATTTTATGCAATATTTGTGTCCTATGTAAAAATGTATGGTCCCCTAAATGGGAGTCTTGATGGTTCGTTCCCACAATTGGCTCAAGTGGATTCCAACTAACATGGGGTTGCATCGATGTTTCCATCGATGCCATCCTTCTAATCTTAATTAGAATCCGTCATCATCGCCGAACCACAAGCTTCCAACCAATACTTAATATTCTCAAGTATGCTCAAATCAACATCATGTGCGTTATACCAATCATTGTGCAAATAGATGATATTCTTTCAACGGCATTGGATATATAGAAACGCTATATATGGCAACAGTAAACATGGAGTTCAAACCTGTCTATCGCAAAGATACCAAATTCAGAAATGGCCAGAACCAAGCACAGAGATAGTCAAGACGCGACAGTGAGATCGATAGCACGCAACGGCGGGGAATCCGTACACTGTTGGCAAGATCAGAACCAAAGACCGAAGGGTACAGCACAACGCCTTCCCTACGACCAAGATGTCGAGGAACGGACCTTAACCGAGACCAACAAGAATTCCACAAATCTACGAAGAAACCAAAATCGTCCGTGTAGACCGGGCAGATAAACCGTGAGAAGGTAAATCCGGACGTGTGGGTATGTCAAACGCGAGGAGGAAGAAGGGCTTCGGGTGGATGTGAAGGGCTTCGGGCGGAGGTGAAGTCGTAGTTGAAGGGGTTTGGCCGGCAGTGAAGGGCTTCGGGCAGAAGTGAAGCCGGAGGTGAAAGGGTTCGGCCAGCGATGAAGGGGTAAGGGCGGAGGTGAAGCCGGAGGTGAAGGGGTTCGGGCGGCGGTAACGGGCTTCGGCCGGAAGGGAAGGGCTTCGGGCGGAGGTGAAGCCGGAGGTGGAGGGGTTCGGCTGGCGGTGAGGGGCTAAGGGCAGAGGTAAAGGGCTTCGGCCGGAGGTGAAGCCGGAGGTGGAGGGGTTCGGCCGGCGGTGAAGCCGAAGGTGGAGGGGTTCGGCCGGCGGTGAAGGGCTTCGGGCAGATGTGAAGGGGCTTCGGGCAGATGTGAAGGGCTTCTGGCCGGAGGTAAAGGGATTCGGCCGGAGTGGAGGGCTTCGGGAGGAGGCAAATCCGGTGGTGAAAGGGCTTCGAGATGAGAAAGGGGAGGAAGGGGAAAGCCGGAGTGAAGGGCTTCGGGGTGAGAAAGGGGAGGAAGGTGAACGATCAACAGGGGAGAAAGGGGAAAGCAGAAGGGCTTTGGGAGCCGTGCGGGGTTAAAGCAGGGAGGGTGGGTGGGGTTAGTAAACCCCACCCCTAAATGGAAGTGTTTGGGGATTAAATGGGGGTTAAGGGGTTATTCCACCCCTTAACCCCCAACCAAACGCAAAATTAAGAAAAAAGAAAAATCTCGAAAGGACCGTGAATTGACCTTATCCCTTTTTCCTAAGTGCTGCTATTTTTTTTTTCTTTTGAGAAAAAGGTAGCATGCTGTATATCTTGTTATTATTATTATTTTTTTAACATGAG
Organism: Ananas comosus; assembly: GCF_001540865.1. Taxonomy (NCBI): domain Eukaryota; kingdom Viridiplantae; phylum Streptophyta; class Magnoliopsida; order Poales; family Bromeliaceae; genus Ananas; species Ananas comosus. The sequence goes on from NC_033629.1 coordinate 3,534,026, forward strand.
AAGTTGTTTGATTATATATAGTTACAACTATATTGTAGTTGTAACTATATGCAAGTGCTAGTATATATAAAATTTATAAATATAGAGTAGCTAGGGTTACTATACTTTTATGAGTATTGGGCCCTTTGTATTCATAAGTTGTTTTCAATGATGGAGCTTCCGAATCCATGATCCACTCCGTTAAATATGATCTAGAATATTTGAAACTTCTAAAAAATAAATTTCGTAAATTTTCGAAATCATAATAAAGTTCATCAAGTAGGCATAAAATAAACGGTCAAAATCAAACGACGTCCTAAAAATAGATGATCGGATCCTTCAATTTAATATCGGAGTTATTGATCTTTATCTAGATAGTGAATAGAATTTTTTATCAAAAATTCAACCGATTTCGATTCTTTTACACCGTTAAACTAGCAAATATCTTATACCGGCCGTTAAAAATTGTCAATTTTGTAACCTTTCGATCGTAAGGTAAATAATGTCGAAAAATTATGAAATTTAATTTCTACAAGTTTTAAATGATCTAGATAATGTTTAACGGTATGGATCTTCGATTCGGAAACTCTATCATCGAAACCGACTTATGAGTACGAGGGCGATCGTACTCATAAGAGTATAGTAGCCGAACTCAAATTTATAAATAAAATTCTTGTGACTGCAAGTACTTTCTACAATATCCAATCAAACAAAAATGTCCAACCCGTACCGAGTTTTTGCCGAATTCGAATTAACAAACTATGGCTCGGACCGGACTTTTAATCCATTCTAAATGTATGGGCCGAAGCTCGTAATTATTTTCGGACCGGACTCATCATTGCGCCGGTCCGGCCCGGTCCAAGCCCATCGCATGGGTCGGTTCGTGTAGTAATACTCAAATTACGAAAACACCCTCCCCCTTCTCCCCCTCTTCCTCTTCCTCTTCCTCTTCCGCTTCGTCGTCCTCCGCCGTAGTCCCCAAAACCCTAATCCCCTCTTCCCCGAACTCCTCCGCCATGGGGAAGCGAGAGAGCTCTTCGCGGAGGCGGCGGAGGACGCGAACCCCTTCGTCGGAATCGGAGGAGGACCACTCCGACGGGGGATCCGAGACGGCGTCGGATTCCTCCTCCCGGCGGAGTAGTCGGCGGCGCCGCCGAGAGAGAAGCCGGAGTAGGCAGCGGAGGAGCCAGAGCTCTTCCGGCGACGGGAGCGGTGGGGAGAGGTCGGATTCGGGGTCGGAGGAGGAGCGCCGCCGTGGGAGGCGGAGGAGGTCGTCGAGGGACATCACGGAGGAGCAGATCGTTGAGTACATGGCCAAGAAAGCTCAGAAGAAGGTATAGGGTTGTAATTGTTTTTAAATTTGTTTCGTTGCTTTATCTAGGGCATCTTTTTGAGATCGTTTCTCTGAAAATTTGAAAACCTCGTTTGTATTTTAGGCTCTGAAGGTGGCGAAGAAGCTAAAGGCGAATGCAGTTTCCGGCTACTCCAACGATTCGAACCCATTTGGCGATGCAAATCTTACGGAAAAGTAAGCCATTCTTCTTCTTATTGTTATTGTAGTTCCACTTGAATCGTAATTCATGGGGATTTCGCAGTTTGGTTCAGAAACTTTTTCAGTGTGGGTAACTTTTTTAATTCCCTTTCGGGTTAACCTATAATTGGAAAAAACTGAGAAAAGACTCAAATGTTGTTGGTTTTACAAAGTAGGATAACTATACTGATTGCATGGATTACTGTAATGATTGTGAAAATAATTGGGGATGAAGTGTGGATAGCACGGTTAGGGCTTGTTTGGTGCCCCAGGATGTGTTTGGATTGGATTGGATGAGATGGGAGAGCGATGTAAGGGGAGAACGAGGGTTTAGCGAGATTTTTATGTGTTAAGAAATAAACATCATATGCAGTGTAGCTACTGATTGAACATGATTTGTCGATTAAGCAGAATAGGATGATTATTTGGGTGTGATTTTTATGTGCCATGATCAACAGAGATAGGCCGTGTCTTGAGTTCATGGCAAGCTACAGGCTTTTCTTTTCTCTTTTCAGTGAGGGTGTGGAAGGGATGGTTGCCATGTATGCTACTTCAAACATGCATTACAGGGCCTTTCTCTTGAAGTTGCAGGGAGAATCAATTTTACTAATGTTGAATGATAAAAATGGTAGGGGATCCTAGAAACACTTGGACAAATTTAATTTAAGACATTCTAATGGAGGTTGTGGCTTTAGATAGAGCTGTTTTACAAGAAAAAGAATTTATGCGGAGAAGATGTACAGGCAAATGCGCATGCATACACGTACACACTGTTAATTAATATATAGCTGCAAGGCAACCATAAGAAAAAATCTGAACATTATCATATTGCAACCGAGCTATCTATGTTTGTATGAAGATTATATTTTCAATGAAATAGCTTAATCGGCAACATTAATTGAAAATTGGACTAACTCAAGAGCGCTTCAAAATAGATGGTCTTCTAATTTTTGACTTTGCCTCTGAATATGTTGGCAGGTTTGTGTGGCGAAAGAAGATTGAACGTGATGTTGCTCAAGGCCGACCTGTAGATATTTCTGTCAAATCTGAGAAGAAGCGGCAGAGAGAAAGGATGGTGAGTAGCTAAAGAAAATGGTAATTTCTATGTTTCTTTTGTACCTTCTTTCGGTGTAGATTCAACTGATAGTCATGCATACATGTAAAAGAGAACTTTCCAAAGATTCACACTTTAAGATGTTATATGGTTCAAAGTTGGTTTTGTTTGATATCTCATATCTTATTCTATGTCTTCAGTCCATAATTCTTTCTGATTTGAGCTACCACAGAATGTCTTTATTCTTTGATTAGAATAAAATACATGAGTTATATGAGAAGTTATTTTGTTGAGAGAATTAGGAACATCCATAGAAAAAACATCTTGTGATTTTTATTTGATTGTTACTTCTTAATGTAGAAAAGGTATCTTCCATCAAGGTAGTCAAAAAGTCTTCTTTCATTTTTAAACCCACATATAGAATATACCTTCTTCATTTGCTTTATATAGGGAATATATGCATCCATAGAGTAGCAAGTATAGTTATGTTGAGAAAAGGGGAAATCTGATGGACAGTTGACCAGCAAATAGAAAGGAAGAAATAAAAACACACTAGGATGCAGAGACGCGTACTCTCAATGTGAGACTTTAAGCTCTCTTTCGTTAGATTAAACTGATCTGTATGCATCCAACTAGCATTTCGAGGCTTGTGGATGCAACAGCTCAATGTCTAGAAGCAGATTTAAAATACTGTCTTTTTGCATATTTGTTGCTGTCTTTAGCTTTAGAACATGATTAAATTATTTATATCTGGCTGCATTTTCTCTGCTTTGACACAAATTTCTCTTCTGTATCAATTATCTCCCTGATATATTACTTAATTTATGCTTATATCTTTCACTCAGGCAGAAATAGAGAAGGTCAAGAAAAGGAGGGAAGAGAGAGCAATCGAAAAGGCCCAGCATGAGGAGGAGATGGTTGGTTATCTTTTTTAAAATTTATAATCTTTATCATGGATCCTTTAGGCTTATCTGTTGTATATAGTTAGAGATTAATATATCTGTTGCATATAGTTTCAGATTAAAATGTTTGGTACATTTAATCTCTTAAACTTTTACAGGCAATGCTTGCTAGAGAGCGGGCTCGAGCTGAGTTCCAAGACTGGGAGAAGAAAGAGGAAGAGGTTGGAAGATGAATTTTTCATTGTTAATAGTCATGCTATATGAGTGGGGTGTTTAAACATTGGTATTTGGTTTTCTGCAGTTCCATTTTGATCAAAGCAAAGTCAGATCCGAGATCAGATTGCGTGAAGGCCGTACAAAACCCATTGATGTACTTTTGAAGAACCTGAACTTTTCTGAAGATTTTGACATTGAAATTAATGAACCCTACATGGTATTCAAGGTAAATAAATTTCTTCAGTCATTTTTGCTGTTGATATTACTTTTAGTTTGTTTTTGCTGTTCTTATCTGGGGTTATGAGGGCTTGGCAAAAATATGCTCCAAGTATTAATTTTACTTGGACTCTTACATTTCTATGCTGTATTTTGGACATTCCATTTTACGAGCATTTATGAGTTTGAGGGCACTATAATGATAGATTTTGCACCCTGTCGCTCATATGCAAATTTCTGGTAGTACTATTTTTAAGTTGCATTTTATTAACTACTCAGGAAATTTTTTTCCCTGGATTTTGTTTCATTGAGCAATATTATCATCTTCCTTTTGATTATTCTTGTCCTAAATTTGTTAGGGAATAACATGACCAAACGATAGAAATATTCCATCATATTAGTCAAACTATAAATTTACTGTTCAACTTCTTTTTCTTGTTTTTAATTTGTTATGATTCTTCATGCCAGACTGATGCTACCGGTATGTAGGCGCATTCTCTTTCTTTAAACTCACCAAATGTGCAAAGTTTTTCTCTCTACCCTGTATTAAGAGTGTTCTCATAGTGATTGTTAGTTATGTGTTGACTATTTTCATCTGGGCATTTGCAAATAAATAGGGCCTAACAGTGAAGGAAATGGAAGAGCTTCAAGACGACATTAAGATGCATCTTGATCTAGACAGAGAAAGTCCAGTGCACGTCCAATATTGGGAGGTAATAGTCCTTTTTCTTCAATTAAATTTCAGATCGAATACTCAGGATGGACTTGTGTTAACTCATACTCTCTGTCATAACAAGCAATGAATTATTCAGCAAAAGTGTGGTATGGGCCATTTTGCTGTATTGTGCAACTTTTGAATTTTGACGTACAGCCAAAAGGTAAAAATAGGGATGGCAATGGGGTGGGGTGGGGCGGGGATTGGGGGCCCTTCCTTGTCCCCGTCCGTGCGGGTTTTTAGAATCCCCATCCCCGTCGCATCCCCACCAACGGGGAAAAAATTCCCCTCGTCCTTGTCCCTGCAGTGACTCCGTAGATTTTTAAAAAATTACTAAATTAATTTTTTATTTAAATTTAACAAATTTAATTTTAATTCAAATTAATTTAAATTTTATCCAGTTATTAAGTTTTTTTTTTCCAATGTCAAATTACTAAAAATGTATAGCAACCAAATATCATTTAACTAATGTTTTGTATAAAAAACTAAATATCTATAAATATTTGATTAAATTTAAAATATATTAAAAATATCAAAATTAGCTTTCTATACTTATAAATAAATTAATAATTATGTAATAATATAGTATATTATTTTGTGGGGATCGGGGATTTTGCGNCCCCTCCCCCCGTGGGGTACAGATCTCTGTGGGGACCCGGGTCTGTGGGGGAAATTGCCATCCCTAGCTAAAAGCAAAGAATGCTATCTAATTAAAAGTTCGTAAATTCATGCAGTCGTGCAACTCTAAACATTTTTACACATATTTGTCTAAAACTTATATTCTGAAAATATTCAATCCTTGTTTCTTAACAGTATTGTTAAATATAAAAATATAAAAACACCATTCTCTATCAGCTTAAATTTTGGAGAACAATGGTTATTTCATATATTTTAACATGGTATTAGAGCAAGGAGGTCCTAAGTTCAAATCATGCCAGGTTCCTAATATAATTGACTTACTCTCATTTAATTCAAGTCTACATCATGGATCTATAAAAATTAGTCTCGAGCCCAGACGTGAGGGGGAGTGTTAAATAAAAAATATAAAAACACCGTTCTCTATCAGCTTAAGGTTTTGGAGAATAATGATTATTTCATATACTTTAACTAGTACTTTAAAGCCAACAGGATAGATTTATTCAAGAAAAACTTATCAAAGGCATGCATTATTTTTTTTTTGCTATCTATTAAGGCATGTCAAACAGGAAAATTCCAAAAGTTCGCACGTACCTGTTTATGGAGTAGTAGAAATGAATTTGCTAATGATGCCCTCATGGCCCTTTCCTCTTCTATCATCATTTGGCAAATATATTGCCTTTTGGACGAAGAAGTTACTTTCTTTAACATAGCCTTATTCAACAGAAACCTCATTCTGATTATTTGCCTCATCTCAGGCTCGTGCATTTTAAAAACGACATGAGAATAGGGTCCTTTTAGGTGGGTGTGTATATTTCTTTGACCTTTCAAATCGGAATTTCTCCCTTTTTTAATCACTCTTTGTTACTTGAGCATTTTTGGCTCATTGGCTTTGCACCCTAGTTGCCTATTGTACGTGCATTCGCAATTCCGTACTGTCAAATACTATTACCTGTTTATTAAATTTTTCTCTGCTTGTTACCTTTGTAGTCCTACAACCGGTTTATTAAATTTATCTGCATGTTACCTTTGTAGTCCCACAACCGGTTTATTAAATTTATCTGCATGTTACCTTTGTAGTCCTACAACTGGTTTATTAAATTTAACATGAATATCTTCATGTTACCTTTGTAGTTCTTCTTTGATTATTGCTAGCTTCCTTAATAGTTCTTGAACAAAGCTTAGAGTGCTGGCAACAAGAGATATCTGAATGATTGAGCTAGTTTTTCAATGTCAACTATGTGCTGTTATTGTCAGATATCTCCGTGCTCGATGACTAGCAGAAACTAGAAAGGCCATTTATATCTTTCTCCTCTCTTATCTCTTCAAATCTTACCAATATAAAGTGTACTATGATTTATTATCTTGTTTCTTAGTTGCAACCATTTTGTATTGACCAGGCTTTGATGGTGATTTGCGATTGGGAGCTAGGTGAGGCTCGAAAAAAAGATGCCTTAGATCGAGCCAGAGTACGTGGGGAAGAACCACCTCCTGAAGTGCTTGCAGAAGAAAGAGGCTTACATTCAAGCATTGAGACTGATGTGAAGAATCTTCTAGAAGGCAGGACTTTCAAAGAATTAGAGACAATGCAACGCCAAATAGAGTCGCAAATGCGCTCTGGCACAGCAAAGGTTGTTGAATATTGGGAAGCTATTTTGAAGCGCCTCCATATTTACAAGGCAAAGGTACATATTGCTCAACCTTTCAAGAATAGAAATTTTTTCATTAGGCTTAGTTGTTTTCTTAGAGTAGGGAGTTTTATGTTGGTTACTGTTTTGCACATGCAGGCGTGTCTGAAGGAAATCCATGCCTCTCTCTTGCGAAAGCATCTGCAGCGTTTGGAGCAGCAACCTGAAGAGGCAGAAGAGCAGGACTTAGTAACAGATAAAGAAATGGAGGTTAAAGAAGAAGAAGAAGATAAGGTGCATGAGGTGGAAGGTCTGTTTTTTGGATTCCCTCCTCTTAAACATTTCATAGCAATTAACTTCTCGAGCATTCCTGACATATTAATTGGCATATTTTTATGTATACAGATGCTGGGCCATATTCTCCTGGACCTATTGTTGAGGAGCCAGAGCGTGATCTCGAAGAGGAGCCTGGCTCCTTCTCACCTGAACTCTTGCATGGCGATGAAGATGAAGCAGCAATCGATCCTGAAGAGGATAAGGCTGAACTGGTATAGCAATCAGTTCTGTTTTCATTTTGATAACGTACTGTTTTTGCTTTTGTGTTGTTTCCTTTTAGAACTTTGCCCTTCAAGCTGAGTAAGTAACAAACAATGGTAGAACGGGCTGCAAAATGGGTGGGTTGACCAAGTACCCAAGTCAACTTGATTAGAATCAAAGTTGACACAGTTGCTCAATTTTCAGGCTCAGGGTTTTGGCCACAATCAAGCCCATTTTAAATAAGGCCTGTTTAGAAAAGTTAATTTAGCCATCAAGTATAGTCGTGAACTGAGTTCTCCTAATTTTAAGACCAGACTCTACATAGTCTGAAACGTAACCGGACTCATCACCTCTGATTTACATGAGAAGATTGCATCATTTTCTTTGCTGTCGTTTCATTCTGACATTTACTCTAGCTTCCGTAGTTTATTTCGGAAAAACTTTCTTTACTTTTTTGCTGTCTCATTAATTCTTTATGAGACTTCTCCTTTGTCATGGCATGGGGGCATGTCATGTATCATGACTGCTGGTGTACAGATTCTTGGGGCAGTTGGCACACCATGCCTATGCCTTCCTCGTGACAACGTGCGCCCACTACACAGTTCCGATATGCCAGTCAGCTTCGCAGTCCATGCCGCTCGTGATACTATATTAGTATTCATAATTCCGCACGCAAAAGCAACTACATCATCATGTTTGTAATTGAACAGTAGAAAGTTGAAACCGAACCCCCCTCGATCAACATGACTAGGGCTTGACTCCGTGATTGTCTTGACGAACCTAAAGGTGTTGATGAGTCTGAACAATTTCTCATAGATCCATACCTGCCAATGGAATTGTCTTTTACTGTTTCATTGAGTTTATCTATTTTTGAAGACATTTACCTAATGCAAGCTTTCCTCGGATAAGTAATTCTGCCATTTGGTTTATGTTGTTAGTAATGGCCTCACCTGGACTATCCTTTTTACAGGAGCGAAAACGTGAGGCTGTGGTTACAGAGCACCAAAGAAGAATCCAGGAAGCAATGGCAACGAAGAGGAGCGCACCAGATGAGATGGAGTTGAAAGCAATGAAAGCAATGGGAGCCATGGAGGAAGGTGATGCTGTATTTGGTGCTGGCGCTGAAGTGAACCTTGATTCTCAGGTCCCATATCAGTTTCTCTCTTTGAGTTTCATCTTAGTTTGTTACTTCCTACATTCACATGAACTTAAAAAGTGGAAATGGTTTGTCGGTATACCAGCAGAAAATTCTCGTTGTTTTTCGATGAATGCACAAATTTAGTCATGAAGTATCACCCGAATTTCAATTAGAGCTTAAATTGTGACAATTTAGTCCCCGAAGCTTGACTTTTTATTTCGATATTTTCCTCTAGAGTTTCAATTTTAGAAAAAATTCCTTGAAATTTTAACCCCAATTTTACTTTCGTCCTCAAAGATGCAAACTTTTAAGCAAGCAAACTCTCACGATATTGCTGATTTCCCGACTTTTTCATGCAGTATATTAGCAAAAATGACTCGCAGAACAAATTTACGAACTAAATTGTTATAACTGTTGAGTTTTAACCATGAAGATGAAATTGAAATTAAGGTCAAATTTTGAGGACTAAATTTGTAGCTTGCCCTGTATCTTTCTGATGTTCAAACTTACATGACATAAATGATGCCTACTCCTCGGCCTTTTGTCTTCATGTAGGTGTACTGGTGGCATGATAAATATCGCCCGAGAAAGCCGAAGTATTTCAATCGGGTGCATACTGGATACGAGTGGAACAAATACAACCAAACTCACTACGATCACGATAACCCTCCTCCGAAAATTGTCCAAGGCTACAAGTTCAATATATTTTACCCTGATCTTGTGGACAAGTCGAAAGCGCCCGTGTACACTATAGAAAAGGATGGGAGCAATGGTGAGACATGTCTCATCAGATTCCACGCCGGCCCTCCTTATGAGGACATAGTAAGTACTCTATGCAAATTTGCTTTAACTACAATGTGTTAATCGAATGTGAATGCGCAGGGCACTTTTTCTTGAACTGTCTAATCATATGTTTTTTTAACCAGGCTTTTCGGATTGTAAACAAGGAATGGGAGTACTCCCACAAGAAGGGTTTCAAATGTACGTTCGAGCGCGGGATTCTCCATCTCTATTTCAACTTCAAACGGTATCGCTACCGGCGATGACTTCTTGCGGGCAAAGGAGAGGAAATGGATTTGCAGATGGTATCGGACGATAACAGTTTATTCCTATTCATTGTTATATATGCAAGATAGTTTTTTTTTTTTTTTTTAAATGTTCCATGGAAGAAGGGAATTTCAGATATTTATATATTGCAATAACAAGATTGATTACAAAAATTCCAAGAAAGAAACTATGGAGTATCTTAATGGAAGTACACTACTGGAAACCTCATAACAGTCTGTAGAATACTCATGAGCATCTGCTGTTGTACCAAAGGTATAATAAGATCAAGTGACATTGTTGTAGTATATATTATTTTTGTTGTCTATCTTTTGTTTATTTTTCTCTTTAACAAAAAAAGCAAGATTCCTATTTGTTAATGGTAGACCTATTTTGTTTCACACTTTGGACTCAAACCTTTTGAATTGGGAATTTGGATTCAAATTTTGGGTTCACATTTTTCGATTGAAATTTTGAGCTCAGCTTCTGGCTTTGAACTTAATTTGAGTTTGAAATTAATGCTCAAAATTTTAATTTAAGTTTGAGATCAAATTTTGAGTTTACATTTTAAATCAATTTTTTTATTTTAATATGAATCTTTATTCAGAATGGGTTTATGCGTGCAATTTGTTTTTGAGCTTACTCTTTTTAGGCTTAGTTTGGTATTAGAGGCCTATTTAACGTTAGATAAAATGTTGTGATAAAAGTATATAAGGACATACTTTTACCTTTTCCGATGGGACCGCAGAAAATATATTGTAACTGACTTATCACGATATGCGGAACATAATATTACGTACAGAAACAAATATCATACTTTCTTACCAAACATAACGCAATCTTTCTGCGGTCTGTTACGTAACGCAATCTTTCTGCAGTCCCAAACGAAGCTTTAATTAAACTATTATGAGCAATCACTTTCCGCTTTATTGCGGGAAACAAACACTTGACCAAACAGTAATTACAATGCAAATTAAATTTATTCGGAAGCAAAACATGTGAGCATATCATATAAATTTTGTTCTGCTTCTAACAAAATTAGCTCCGTGAATATCAGGAAGCAATGCACCAGTCGATATGCGTAAGAAAAGTTACTTAAATTTAGATTGAAGGAGTTTTATCATGGCACTATCTATCTGAATGTTAGAATAAGATATTCAATAATAACTTATTCTGTATAAAGATTCTTTTATCTGATTGGTATTTAGGATTTTGATTTTTATTTTTTTGAAAGATTTTGGTGTTCATGATTACGGAGGATAACATATTTCAATCTCGTTGGAAGAAAAATGGCTAGAAGGCGAAGGACTTGTGTATGGTTTTCAAACAAGGGCTTTTTTTTATGGTGTTCAAACAGAAAATCCATGCATGATACATATACTGAATAAGATGTTTATGCATTTAAACAAGATCTACTTGCAAGTAGATATCCTTGAATTTTTGCTTGGACTTGCACAAGATATCTCCTCAACATTATTGTTGTTAGCTATTATGAGTAACACTTTGGTAAATGAAACTCTTTTCCCTTTTAAATCTATTGAACTGCTTCTTGTGATGGTCACAAGTTTTCACACACATGGACACATGTAGATATTTATGTATACACTTCAAAACTCTTAAATACAAGAGAGTGGAGGCATATATGTAGGTTAAATGAATAAAATTCAAAACAATATAGAGGCACCTTAATCAAAGATATTTTGGGTCATTGTGTTTTGGGTAATAGGTTTCAAGTTAAAAATAGCACTACTGCATTGATTATTTTGCTTTATTTTTCTATTTAAATGCATCTTGGTGGGGTTTTCACCTTTATTCATCTATTTCTTCTTTTCCTCTCTGGTTTGTGGGTAAGCATGAAACTGGATTTAGATTGCTCAGCTTTAAAAGGAAAAAGAAGAAAAAGTTGCACCAGTGAACTACTCAACCAATGTAGTATTTATAAGGGTCCAACTTTGGTCACATGGTTTCGGTTAAGTTTAATAAATGTGATTTTTAATGGAATTACTATACTGATTATAAATCAATTAAGCTAAATGCTCGCTTATACGCCACAAAAGGTATGTGCATCTTATAGATGGGGACTTCACCACTCACCCTAAGATGAGTGGAGTGTAAGATGCACACTCTTTTTAAGGATATGTGGATAACATTACTCAATCATTCTGTAGTATAATGCATTTTTACCTTACCACCTCGTGGATCAAAAAGTTACACTTTGTTCCCATGTAAGTTAATTTCTATTTCACTAAAAAAAAATTTATGTCAAATAGTATAGCAAAGGAAAAAAAAAAAATGAAATACCACCAAATGGCAAAGTAAAAAACACATTAAACCACAGAATATATATAAGTTTTATTTTTTGAACCACAGGGGACAGAATGCAAGTTTTTGAACTATGGGGGGCAAAGTGAAGAAATACTGATCCGGGGGGGGTGCAATTTGTAATTTACCCATATAACAAGTCCACACCTAAAAATTGATCAATAAGAGGATTTCTTAGATCCTAGGGTGTGGTGCAAAGTGCCCCTAAAAAAGTGAATGGAAATTTACTAAAGAAGATCAGAGTGGCAAAATTGACCTTTCACCTTTTAAGGAATCCTGCTATCCTAGGTTAAAGAAAGAGTTCAGTCAGGTACCTGTTTGTTTCTTGCTTCAGTCAAGAATTCATTCCAGCTATTTCCAGAAGTTTCTCTGGTGTCTGCCATCAGAAGTGCTTTTGCTATTTCCAGCTCAGACAGAGAAGCACTGCTGCATGTGCCACCTTCTGCTTTAATATCCACACTCCCTTTTTTTATGCCTTGATGGCTGCCCCTTCCATAAACAATATATATATATATATATATATATATATATATATATATATATATATATATATATNGCTCCGTGCTTCCGATAGTATAGTAGCCTCACTCTATATATATATATATATAGGCTGGAATACTATCAATAACACTAAGCTATTGGTGCTATTCGTTTTTTAGCCCTTAGATTGAGAAATGTACGGTTAGGATGATGTGGGCCCCCTAGCGTTGATTGGGTGGTTGGTTGAATAATATAATCTAACGGGTAAAAATAATTAAAGAGTTAAATCTAACGGTAGAAAACTCGATAGCACCAAGTTCTTAGTGCTATCAATAGTATTCCAGCCAGACTCTATATATATATATATATATATAGTATTCCAGCTTAGTTCTATATATATATATATATATATATATACAATCAAATGTTTCAACCTTATTTGTAATATCAATTTTCTCAAATTTTGCTTTTACACTTTTTTTTTTTTTTGGCTACTTGTGTGATGCTTCGCTTTCGAGGACGACTAGTCCTAAAACTACTTTAGCTCTTACAAACTTAACCTTCTTAATCGCTTGGACTAACCGTTGCTCAAAATGCTATAACCGAGTTAAAAGATTTAGTCTTATAATTTCATATTCCACTGTTTACAAAAATCCTACTTCGAACGAAAGTATGTGCGCGTGTGATTTACAGACATTTTTTAAAAAATGAATTTACTTTTATCCTAATTCAGATATGTTATCTTAGTCATTATATGTTTTCAGTCAATTTTTTCAATATTATTATAAAAATTCTCCTCTTTGACTATGTTGGATTCATTCCGCATGCTAACTTAATACGGATACTAGTCCCACTATAGTTGGAACATTTGAATTTTTTTATTTTTTGCTTACATGGTTAAATATTTAGGTGGTAACATAATTTAACAGAAATTGAGGCTGATTGGTGCATTGAAGTAAGAATTAAAAATTCATACAAAAAAAAAAACATACAGAGTAATTTGGATTTAGAAATATTATAAAGTTATCACTATTTTCACCTGATCCTTTTATCAACTTCTCTTTTGAGCTTAGATCAACTTTTCTACTGCTAGTGCCAGTTTTCATCCAGCTGCTTCTGATGCTGTAGGTGCATAAAGAAAAGCAAAAGAAAACTCCTTGTCAGGTCCCAACAATTACAGGATTTCACCTTTTTTTCTTTTTTTTTTGACTTTTAATGTGGTATCTTCTTTTTTCGGTTTCATTATTTTTTTTTTCTACCTGCTTCTGATGCTGGAGAGGCATAAGAAAAAGCAAAAGGAAACTTCTTATCAGGCCCCAACAAGTACAGGATTTCACCTTCTTTCACTTTTAATGTGAATATATCTTCTTTTTTTTCAGTTTCATTATTCCCCCAATATTTGGCTTTTCCTGTAGAAGCATAAGCATAAGCAAAGCAAAAGGAAACTTCTTATCCGGTCCCAATATGTACGGGATTTCACCTTTTCCCTCTTAATGATATCTCCCTTTTTTTTTCTTTTTTTTTTTTTTCAATTTCATTACTTCTCCAATATTGGTTTTCTACATATTCACTATTTATTGTCAGCATTCCACAAAATAGATGAACCTAGGGCACCTCACCATGCATTAAAAGGAAAAAATTAAAAACGAAATAAATAAAGGCACTCGATTATCACCAAAAGTATCACCCTCCTATTAAATACACCGAAAGAAACCACACAAATTGCTCCGAGAAGATATAAACATATACAGCAAGCAGCTTTGGGACAAAAAATGCTTAGAATTTTTCTGTGGCAATTTAATTGTCCAAACAAAACCTCCAAAGTACATAAATTTCAAGAGAAATCATCTTTAGTTACACAAAGGTAACACCCGTATCCAGCTAACGCCTCTACGAAGTATAGCTGTGCCAAGAAATCAGGCACCGCCGAATATGAACACCACAAGAGTTTCAAGCAAAGTCACAGCACACCTACTGCAGTTAGTAATGTAGTTCCAGGAGACGACCCCGTATCGACAAAACTTGACCAAGACACCAGCAAGTTTAAAACAAAAAAAAGACTCATATATGTATATATGTTTAATCAAAAGGACCGACCGACCAATAACGCGCGAAAAAGGGCCTTCAGCAATAAAACATCACATCCTTTACGTTGTCTTTGATCTTTGGAAGTTGTCTCACTCCGGCCGGCCTTTCCCGACTCCGGCTTCCACCTGCAGAAGTCGACCCTCCATCCGAACTGCCCCCCTCCATATAATATCGGGCGCGGAATGCGGCCAGATGTGCGTAGTATGCCGGAGGAACTATGCAAAGAAGAAAGAGGACAAGTGGTAAGAATAACTTGTCTTTGTATGAAACTACGGGACTTACAGAAGGGACATAGTTCACATACCAACCGACACGGAGCGCGTGCACCGGGCATAGCTGCAGTTAACAACCAAGAAAAGATAGATAGATAGATAAAACAAGTCAAGAGAGGAAGCAAAAAGAAAAGGTTTGACAGCTAAATGACGTTCGCAGATTAAAAAGATTTCAAAAATAAAATTTACGTGTAGCAAAGTTTGTTAGTTAGCATCTGCAGTCCGTCAGCCGTGAAGCGGTTTTCGTCAAAGAGAACATGGTAGTGAGTAGGCCTGCTTGTCCCCTGCAATGGAGGAAGAAGGAAAACAAAATAACTTGCTACAATTGAATGAAAAAAAAAAAATATATATATATATATATAGAATTATATATATATATATATATATATAGAGAGAGAGAGAGAGAGAGAGAGAGAGAGAATTATATATATAAGGGTTGTCACCGTCTGAAAGAGGTTCAGCAAACAAGCTTTACCTGTATACCAGCATGACTACAGAGGTAGAAGTCGAACTCGGTTGGATGGCAAATTTGTGTGTCTACTACTGTGCCTGAAGGGAGAGACAATTACTTTTCATCATACGTTTATACACAGAAAATTCAAACATAACTTGCTTCTTTGAGACGTTTGCTAAGTATCAAAAATGGCACCCAAAATAACCTACCAGGCAAGATGTTCCCACTCCTGTCAGTTATTTCTCTTCTCCCATGAACTTCAGGAAAGAGGCGAGTGTGGTGCCTCTTCTGAACAACCACAAAAGTGATAGGAGGAAGGTACCCCTCTTGTAGTGAAGCACAAGCCTACCAATTTTTTTAATATATATATATATAAAAGAAAAACCAAGACACACAGATTTCAGAGGCTTCAATTACAATATGCCTAATCAACTACCAGCCGAAATTTCTAATACAAATATCTAAAACACAGGTTCCGTCCAAGCAAGAGAGTACTACCTTACGAATAGCATCAACTTCCCTTAGCAGGACTTCGCCAAACTGCCCTTCGCTAACACCATCCCTTCACACGAAACAACAAGTCAACGAAGATCTACGATTAGTATAGATAGAAACACAACCTTAAAGGCTTTTGCACTATCATACGCCTGAATAACCTGTAAAAGATGATTCTGTCAGGCTTGCGATTCGTTGCTTTATGGAAGGCAATCAAGAGCTCCCTGCAAAACAGAGATTGTTTGCCTTAAAAATCACTCATCATAGGTACAAATTTAATTGAAAAAGAACTGACCTAATCATTCCACCAGGCTGAGTACCCCTGTCCGGTACTTGGTGAAGCGAGTACAGATCTTGAATTGTCTCCTGCCTATGTTCTTGGGCACAGACTAAGCCTCTGTACTTGGTGACCTCCGGCCAATCCATTGAGGCGACCACCTGTATTAGTTCCAGTTCCAACAAAATTACACAAGGAGTGCTAAACGATTTACAAAAGACCTAGTAATACTTGTGACCCGGCGTAGCACTACAATAAAGAAGAAGAGTTTGGAATTCATCAAGAAATAATCAAATTTGATGTATTATATAATCTATGAAAGCTGGATAGACTGCAACAAACTGAAAGGGACCATAATAATAAAGATGAAGTACAAGGTATAAGATTAAGAAGGAAGTTAAGCAAAAGAAGAATCGTACCGCAGCGATTGAGGCTGAAGAATCCTCTCCCGGTGGTGGATGAGTGACATCAGCGCCGAAGATTATTGTCGGCCTGTCAGTTATATAAGGAAGCCTACTGCGAAGTGCATCTTCAAGCACTGTGTTTCGACCTCCAACCTGTCTTAGGACATACAAGCATATAGTCATAAATCAGATTAGATGAACAAAGCAATATAACGGATATATATCTACAGACCTTCACATTGATTTTCAAAGCAACATTTTCGAGATACTGCTTGTTATTCCCCCTGAAAGCATTCCTTGGTAAGCAGCATTGCGACACGATTCCAAGCTCAGTTTCACACACGCGCTTAATTACTCCTATAAGCAATGCAATAGAAGTATACACAAGAGTTGATTAATTAACACTCCTAAATATATGGAAAAGAAAGGGATGGAAAAATCAAAAGAACACAGAGTAGCACTTGCCATAATAGCCACTAGTTTCAGGTAAAATAACTATAAGCAGCTGAAGACGCCCCATAGACTTCTTCTGAACATCTGCTAAAGCAGCTTCTAATCTATTGGGGTTAGCAAACTGAATTTCGACAGACGGCCTGGGATTGACTTGCTTCAAAAGTACAAAAGTGTCTAGTTAGCCATGCTTATAATGCAGTCAGCGAAGTTAAATGATTGATAACAGTGAAGAAGCTAATACCATCCCGATATTGTTACACATGCCAACCAGATCACCGCAAAATCTATGCACATCACCCGGCGGCACACGTGATAAGTTCAAGCACGTCCAGCTTTGGATAGTTCCACCATTAACCATTTTCTGAAAATCCACCAAACCAAAATATCCTAATTATATATTAGACTATGGCTATATTGTTATAGCATGAAAATGAACAAGTACCAAAATGGAATAATTCATGGAAATATTAATTGACAAAGCAAAAGTCTAACAATTGTCTACACCTTGCAAAAATAGTTCACAAATAAAATATATTATATACTGCTCTCTGAGCATTATTCATTTGATCCACATGTGTCGGCACCTTGCTCAATGTTACAATCGAGAACATCAGTGATATAGTCGGCACCAGCATGTCCAAGCAGATGAGTACGTTTTTAACAACGGCACAAATATTAAGGCAGGAAAATAACTTGACTATGCAATAGACGATAGCATTAAAAATTTCTCAACTTAAAATATTGGAATGTCTATAATACTTTCAAACTCATCAGAACCACTAAAACGTCGCAAAAAGTAAATTAACACCAAGAAAGGCACTGTTTATAACACATGAATAACACACAGGACTAATCAGTCACGCAAAGAGAGCATCACCTTATTAATCATGTTCCACTGGCCAACAGCAGGATTGCAAGACCTCTCTCTGCCAGACTCATGGTATTTAAGCTGAAATATTTGGCAAGCCAATTCCAAGTTAAACTACAGATATAAAAAGAAGGAAAGGTAAATAGTTTCAAAAGTAGCATAATAACTGTCGGCGGTGGCAGCACGCGAGCATCCACAGATACAAGCTGATCCGCAATCGTCATTCCAAACTCTTTCGCGTATTTATCATTCTTATAATCATTAAAAGCAGCCATCTGCATAAGAATATGTAAAGAAGTTTTTTAGGACCATGATGCACAATGGTGGAACATTAGTCGGTATGAAAATAAAAATCATTTGATAAAAGATGGCGTCAAGAATAAATTACAAACTATTCAAAATTTAGTAAATAAATAAATCACAGCAAAAGCCTAGAGATCAATGATGCATCATTGAACAGTAGAATCATATAATATTGGCATAAAATAGAAGAAAGACAATATTTCACACCTCCAGTATACTTTGTTCCCGCTGTTGCGGTCGTTGACATGTTGCCCTTAGTATGTTTGCTACCTGTCGTTCATTTAACTTCTTCGCGTACCTCTGTCCTTCAACAATTTTGCAAACCTACAAATCAATCAACAAGAAACAGCATATGCAAGAAGGTATTTAGTGCTCACATCACAGAAAAGTTAAGATAAGAACGAAAAACAACAGAGCAATACCTCCATTGGTAAGTAAATGGGCCTTTTATCATTGCCAGCTTGAAGACAAGGCCAATGAATATACTTCAAAGAATATCTGTATTGTTCTCTGAAGTATTGTACCACAGAAATCATTGTTCCCTGCTCATCAACAGGAAACCTGGGAGCAGGCAAATAAAAGATTGTAATCAGTTATATCAAAAAGAGAAACTGAAAGTATACTGTGTTAGAAACTGAAAATTCTGTTTATCACAATATCATAGCAAAACTGTTGCAAAAAGCACAAAGTAATGAAAAAGAAAAAGGATTGCAAGAGAAGGGAAAGTACATCAGCTGATTCATTGGAACTGATGTTACTCCACTTATCCTGTAACGAATGCATTTATCTCTCCGATGAGTAGCTTCTACGCGGATCCCTCTAAGAGCTTTCTTTATCTGCCAAGTTTTAACAAAGCAAGTTTTAATAACAATGAAGCAACAGATAGTGAATGCTTATGGTCCAGAAGGATTTCCAGGCCACTTTACCTTGACAACATCCCTATCTGACAAGGGCCTCGCGTTGTAGCTAAGCTTCAGATTCTCTCCTACAAAATCTACAATAGGTATGGCCTTGTAGAACGAGGTAGCACATATGTCTGAACAACCAAAAGAAAGATGTTAGCACTACATGTATGATAAAAGTTCCACTTATAAGAAGCGAAGGTGAAACAAAAGCATGCAAACAAAACTAAATAATTGTTCCATAAAAAATGAGTTGCAGGTATCCTTAACATTTGCTCCACATTGAGCACTAGTTGGACAGGAGAATTAATCATAATACAATATAAGCAGCTAAGCTTAACATTTTGAGTGAAAACAGGGTTGAGACCCCAGAGGGATTTGTAATAAAAAACCAAATACGAGTCACTTCATCAGCAGTACAAAAACTTGAAACAAACGCAGCCTACCAACAGAAGAATTAATCCACCCTGCAAACAGCAAAACCATTCAAGAGAATCAAGACAACCACCTACATTACAATTACCAGACAATACCCACAACAACTATCAAAGTGAATCTGAGAGCATCATCACATAGATACAATCAAAGAATCAAACCACAAATAAAGCTCACTAAATTAAGAATTACAACGTAGGAAAGCATGGTGACCAGTTCTAATACAATACCGATGTTCAAAGAAAGACCCATTTGCGTAGGGCGGACACTCTGGTAATAGCCTCTCCAGCATTCCAAGCCTTCACCAATATCACTTCTTTGTCCAAATGTGGGAGAGAAGAATGATCTCAATGCAGTAACATACCTACAAAAAACAAAATCAATTGCATTAGAAAATATCAATACCGACACTTCTAATCCTAAACTCCGTATACAGCTACGCAACAAAGAATAAATAAATTACTTCGTCGAAGGAGTCTCCCTAAGCACCACGTCAAGCACTTGAATAGTTTCCTGCGGCATATCCCTCTGCTGACCGTCCAAGAACTGTTGCAGATGGTGCAAGTCTGCCCTTCCAGCAAATCTAATAGTGACTTTGTATTCTTTTTCTCTCTCCCCCGGCAGCTTAATTGCGAAATCCTTCACATCGAAGGGCAGAGCCCCAGCAGTGTACAAACTTTTCTTGCCATCATAGGCAGGAATCCTCCCACCTAACAAAGAGGGCCTGTGCAGCCTAACAAGTTCGGAGATAATAGCTCTATTGATGGCGATTGATTTTGATTCTGGAGAGATTGCGACCTAATCAGACAAATGAATCAAAAGTTAAGCCAAAATAAATTTTAAATCAGAGAGGCCATTCTTTTTCTTCAGCACAAGTAACAGGACAGATTATGAAGAATATGTTCTCTATTTTATTTTACAATAAAAGGGACTAGGACTCTTACATACATCCAACAACTTTGACTATAAAACATGAATTAAAGCCCTGTGTTCAGTTCCTATATTAGTAAGCCTCATACTACATTAATAAACTAGCTAACCCCACAGCTACCATGAAAAGAATCATCCACGCCTATCATGCCTCCCCCGATGCATAAATGTAAACAATGAATAAAATCAAGAGCCCACAATGCCACATTAATACGAAAAATTAAATAAACAGTACAAGCAATATTATAAAATTCACACATAGTACTTCAAGTAACTCATTGAAAACCAACAGGCCCTACTCATTTGCCTCCTAACAGGGAGATTAGATCATTAATATTGTAGCTGGTTAGCATATAATATGCGATTGCTACATTTCGAATCATCAACTAAAAATGCTCTTCTCTCTGAATATGTGCTAAAAGATGCAATACAAATAGAGGAGAATAACCCAAACTCCAAAAAACCGACCAGATTAACAAATAAGAATAAGAACTCAACACAGAAAAGTATCGTATGAGAATGATGCTAGAGCAAGGCATGTAACGAGAGCACAATATTATGCTCAACAAAACCACACAAACCCAAACAAGAAAAGGAAAAAAAGAAAAAACAGCGGAAAAAACATAGTAAAAACAACGATCTAAACAAGCACATGATAAATATTTCCAAATCACCAAATGAGTGCATTAAATGGCACAAGCTCAACAGAGTACACGGTGGATCTACGCATCCGATAAAAGCCTCACCGATATGCTCAAACAAAGAGAAAAAACCTAGAAAACCTAAGAAAAGCATAGCAAAAACCATATAAAACACCCGTGAAGTTGGAGAGCGCAGAAGCGAGAGTAGAGAGGAAGACACACTCACGTCATAGTGACACAGATCCGCGTCCGCGACCTGGACGAGGAAGTGGTTGGCGCGGACGACGCACCTGGTCCCCACGGTCCCGAACCCCGGCCGCGGCGTGTACTTCACAGCCCTGCTCGACGCTGGTGGCCGCGCCACCGGCACCGCAGCCGCCGCTTCCTCCTGCTTCGCCGCCGCCGCCGCGGGAGCTCCGGGAGCCTCTTCCCTGATCGTGAGCCTCCGCACCTCCTCCCCGAGCGCCTCCGCCGCCGCCGCCGCCGACGAGGAGGACGACGACGAGGGCGCATCCGCCGCCGCATGCGGCCGCCGCGCTTGGTAAGCACCATGAGGAGGCGGCTGCGGACCAGCCCCCTCACCATCTCCGCCGCGGCCCCTCCCTCCGCCGCGTCCTCCCCCGCGCTGGGCGTACGGCGCCTCCGCGCCCGTCGGAGGCTCCCTAGGGTAGTTGTACTCGCCGCCGCCGCGGCCGCGGCCCCGGCCGCGACCGCGACGCCCTCCGCCTCCGCCTCCGCCTCCCCCGCGCTGCGACATCGACAGCCCCGCGTGTAAAGAGTAGGTTAAAGAAGACGAAGAGCTAGGAAGAAGAGAAAAGAACGAGGGTAGTGAGTAAATAATACGAGGAGGAATCGCTATATATAGTACTTAGTGGACCCTCCGACGAATAAATGGTAAAGAATAATAAATATAAATAAACAATAAACAATAAACAATAATAAACTAATTTTGAAAATATCATCATGGCCTCCGAGATTAGCGCCACGTATACACAGCTCAAATTACAAAAACCCATTTCGTGAACCTGGTTCGCCACGTCATCGGCGAACCCCCAACGCATTTTGGAGGAATTCTATATTGTCACACTTGCACTACGTCATTAATAACAAACTAATTATATTCATTTTTTTTAAACAAAAGTACAATAAAAATATTTTTTTACAATCATGATGGGATATATATTCTTAAAAGAATTAATTTGATTGATTTGTTACGCCACGTCACTAATATACCGGTTGCATTTTAAAATTTTTCTGCATTTTGACCCCTCTATCAGTATTTGCCGTACGGGCGGTTCACAAGTGTATTCTGAACGCGGTCTAGGGACAAATTTCCTCTGTCAGTTAACTAACGGCAGAGCTAACGGCGAAAGCGGGACTGCGCGTACTCGGCGCTGGTGAGGAGGGGAGTGTGGGTAACGGTGCCGTGCGCGGTAACGCCGCGTGGGGCCCACTACGAACGTGACGGCCCACGATGTGACGAGGCGAGATTGGGTGACGCGGGAGGAAGGAACGAACCTGTCGCGAAATGACCTTTTTGCCCTCGCATTTTTTTGAAAATGACTGTAGTATCCTTAGCTTCTCGCAGAAGAAACCAAATATTTTTCCTCTTTTCGCATGCGAAGCGGAAACATTGGGTACCTCTTTTCCGGCAAAATAAAATACACAGAGACCCCTCAACTATTGCTCAATAACACTTGTTCCTTTAATTGTTAGCTTTAGCTGCATGGGGACCTCTCAATTATAGCGTTCTTTGAAATAGTCCCCTCAATTTTTCTTCGTTTGACCGAGACCCGTCATCTTCTAACTTTTTTTCTAAGGTTAGGAAGGGATATTTCTCAAAATAGGCTACAGTTGAGGGGTCTAAATACATTTTCTCTTTTTTTTAAAAAAAAGAACATGAGGCCGACGCTTGGGAGCTAACGAAGCAAGAGTGCGGGTGACAATGCGCTTACGGTTACCGGATCACTAGGGGGTGACGGAATCCATATTGACGACATTCGTCAATCGAGTCAAAGCCTTCTTCGAGAAGCTTCCGAACCTATAAACTGGGAAGGAGACCTCCGGAATAGGAATGACAATGGATATGGATATCCGAAATATCATCTGAATCCGAACCCGAACGAAGTAGGTTTATCCGAACTAAACGGATATGAATTTGGTTATGGGTATAGAAAATAAAAACCCGACCGATATGGATACGGGTATGAATTTTGTATTTACCCGACCCGAACCCGAACCGAACCCGAACCCGAATAAATTATATATATACATACTTTACTTTTATTTATTTATATAATATATAAAAAATTTAATAATTTTTTTCTCTTAGATCTTTATTCAACGATATGGATTTTTAAAATCCGCCGGGTTCGAGGCCGGGTATGGGTTTCGGGTTTTTGCTCGGGTACGGATATAGGTATGAATTTTTAAAACCCGCCGGATTCGGGTCCGGGTACGAATTTTAATTTGATTTTCGGGTTCGGGTTTGGATTTTTAAAAACCCGACCCAAACCCGACCCCTTGACATACCTACTCGGGAAAGAAAAATTTTGAAGGCCGTCGTCTGAAGTTCGAAAGCGGCTAAACGTCACGGACACAGACACCGAATGCAGAACACGAACACAACGTAATTTAATAATTTTTAAAAAAATTAAAATATACATATAATATGAAACTCATTATAAATATAATATATATATATATATATATATATATATATATATATATATATATATATATATATATATATATATAGAACAAGACTGGAATAGTATTAATAGCATCTATTAGATTTTCGGTCTTTGAATGAAAAAACGTACGGTTATGATGATATCGGCCCTCTAGGGTTGAGTGAATTATTTATCGAATAGTATATCTAACGGGTAAAAATAGTCAAGGCGTTAAAGATAACGGCGGAAAACTCGATAGCACAAAGTACTTAATACTATCGATAGTATCCCAATCGGACTATATATATATATTATTCATAGTTTATATATTTTTTTAAAAATTTGACCATACATAATTTATTTACACTATCTAAAAAAATATTTGCATTAATTAAAAAAGTCAAACTATTTGTTATTTTATATTATATATGTATAAAAATAAGTAATAAGAACTAGATTGGAATACTATTAATAGCACCAATAACTTAGTGCTATTAAGTTTTCTATATTTGGATTAAAATATGTGCGGTTAGGATGATGTGGGCTCCCTAGGGTTGAGTGGGTGGTTAGTTGAATAGTATAACCGAACGGATGAAAATTATAAAAGATGTAAATCTAACGGCAGAAAACTTGATAGCACAATGCTTAGTGCTATTGATAGCATCCTAGCCAGACTCTAAGTATATATATATATATATATATATATGGCTGAGCTGGAATATTATTAGCAGTAAACGAGTTTTATTGCCATTCATTTACTTTCGATAATGGAGTCTCGAAATCGACGATTGGTACTGTTGAATATGATCTATACTACTTGAAGTAAAATCAAATTTTAGATCTTTTCGACATCATTGACCTAATGATCAAAAGGTTTCAAAATTTATAATTTTAATAATCGATATCAGACGTTTTCTTGATTAACTGTATAAATATATTCAAATCAATTGAATTTTGGTTAGAAAATTCTTTAAATTATTTAGAACAAGATCTATACTCTCGATGTTGATTACAAGATTCCTGTCGTAATTTTTTAAAAGATTTTTAGCCTTTCATTTTTTGTCCACTTGATGGACAAGAGAACAATATCGGAAAAGTATGAAATTTGATTTCTAAATACTTCAAGTAGTGCCGATTGTCGATTTGGAACCTCTACCATCGAAAACAAATAGATGGTAACGAAGCCTGTTTACTACCGATAGTATTTCAGCTCAACTCATAATCCGATTTATACCACTTGAAACGTCTAGAAGTTAAATTTCATACTTTTTTGATATTGCTTTCTTATCCATCAAGTGTAGTGTCCCGGGGGTTTTGTATCGGATTGGCTACAGTATTAGTGACTGATCGGCACATCTAGAGAGTTTTGGACTAAGTCGGAGTCGTTTTTGTACAAAATGGATGCAGAAACGGACTTGGAGCACTCAAATAAGCAAAACTGGAGTTTTGCCAGTTTCGGCCGCCCAGAACATGGTTTGGGTCGCCCAAATCTTGAGTGCTGAACTAAATTGAAACTGGAAGCCAATTCGGAGCTTGTTTTCGAGTGCCCGGAAGTGAGCCCGAATGTTCACTTTGGGATTAACGTTAACTTTGACACGTGTAAGGCGGTAGGTGGGATACACGGGACCACGTTAAGGGCACATCATACCGCAGGCGGAGGAACCAAAGAGGGAGTTTTGTATGGACTGGAAGATTCGGACGCCCATTTGTGGGTTTCGAGCGCCCGAAAGTTCTATTTTCTGCAGGGGCAGCAGGCGGTTTGTAATTCTTGTTCATGGGGCTTATTGTACCCTTCCACCTCTCTATAAAAGTATGTGGTCAACCCCCTGAGATGGTTTTTCACCCTCTTTCACAGTGAGGCCTATATTTTGCACCAAGGTCCCTCTAAACTCTCCAATTTACACAATTCTACCTTGATGACTCCAATTCCAGCAGAATTCCAACAGCGACCTTTGGCGTTTTGGCTCGTGTGCGACGTAGAAAGATCCGATTTCTGTGAAACTTGGTTTGGTGGTTAGTAGACTTCTTGGAGATTTCGTGAAACCAATTTGACAGAAATTGATTGAGGTTAGTTTGGTCAAATTGATATTTTTCTGAACTGCTGGTGTATTTGGGCTGAAATTAAGATTTTTATGATTTTCTTGGATCAAACCTTTGAGGAAGCTGGAATTCAGACCATAGAATGTTGCTCCATCATTCTCTACTGGTCTTGGGACTTTTCTTCACCTGAATTGTGGATTGGAATGTGAGTTTGACATTGAGGTTGTAAAGGATTTAAGCTTAAGTGCTAAATTTGTGGGTATTAATGGAAACTTTGATATTATTGTGTTTAGATCCTTAGGGAGTGTTGTTGCTGGTTTGAGGCTGATCTTGGCAGGGCTTTCCAGCGACTCCCCAACCTTGTCGGACTCGCGCTAGAGATGGGTTGAAGTTTACCGGATTCTACGGATTTTCTCCTAAGCCTAGTTGTTGTAAGCATGTATTTTTGGTCTTTGTATATCATGTTAATTAGCTCAAATTCGTTGATTTGCATATTATTTGAAATTTGAATTTAGAGCATAAAGCAGTGATTTAGATAAATTATACATGTTGGACTTGAATTTGACTTAGGAGAAAACTATAGGTTCTACATTATCATTTTCAGAAAACTACTAGATTTAGCTTTAGAAGCTATAGTTTGTTTGTATCGCCGCAATTTGTAGGCGGTGGATACCCAGAATAGTGTAGAATGAATTTATGCTCGTGCTGGAATGTCGAGCTTATTTTTACAGTAATATATAGACTGTTCCGGACTGTCGGGTGCCGTTGTGGTTGATGGTGGACCGAGATTGCTATTTTTGCATGGGATGGTGCCGAGGGCACGTAGATTATGATTACTAGACCAGTTAAACCTTCTTGTTTGACTATAGCCTGTGAGAGCCTGATTGAGCTCGGCGGAGATACGCTTGCATACTCGGTTGGGTAACGCCCACGAGTGCCACTCCAGAGTCAGGCTTTGTGCTTTTGCGTTGTTGTCGGTTTGTCATGGTTGGACTTCCTCTCCACTGACGACCCAACATGGTGGTAGTTAGTGTAGCTTCGGCAGACGTGACGGGTGTGTTCAC
Source organism: Ananas comosus (assembly GCF_001540865.1). Lineage (NCBI taxonomy): Eukaryota > Viridiplantae > Streptophyta > Magnoliopsida > Poales > Bromeliaceae > Ananas > Ananas comosus. Next base: position 3,560,722 of record NC_033629.1, read on the forward strand.
AGTCCCTAGTGAGATTGGGTTAGAGATTGTATTTTTTTCAGATAGTTAGTATTGGATCGTGATAGTATAGTGTCATATAGCTGTAGAATTATTCCAGCTTTCCTTACTATCCTTGAGTATACATCTGTAGACTTAGTGGGTGAGCCGTTGAGGTCGGTAGCGGTACCCACTGAGGGCTACTTCTTTTTGCAGTAGTTCTCACACCCAGTTGTTGACCCTTTTTGCAGAGCCTTCTTCTTCGGCTGCTGCTACTGCTAATCTTGATCGTGGAAAGGGAGTCACGAGTTAGATCCCTTCCAATTTTACTGCTGATCTAGAGATATATCAGCTACAAGTAGTGTTGGTTTTTGGTTCTTATATATGCTGATGTTAATTTCTCGCTGGAGCGAGTGCTTTTGTATTGGAGACTATGTATGTATGTTGAGCCAATATTATTTATATGTGTTTTTCTGGTTAACAGCTCTATACTACTGGTTGTAGTATTATATGTATACAGGTACAGGTACAGGTACAGCTATCGTTTCGTATACAGGAAAAACTCCTATATATACGGCGGCGGGTCTATTAGCGTGCCAGGGAAAACAAGTAATCCGGGGCGTGACATCAAGTGGATACAAAAATAAACCACTAAAAATTAATTTCCTTTAAAAAGTAATGATAAGAGTCTTATAATCAATATCAAGAGTATAGATTTTATTTTAAATAATTTAAATTTTTTTCTAATCCATATTTAATTGATTTGGATATCGTTACGCTATTAAAAGCGAAAACATCTTATATTGACCATTAAATTTACAAACTTTGAAATTCGTAAATCATTAGGCCAATGATATCGAAAAGATTTAAAATTTGATTTCTGGATATTTCAAGTTTCATAGATCATGTTCATAGTGAGTCCAACAAAAGCTTATAGAGGTGTCCATGAAACATAGGTTAGTGCATATTTATACATTATTTGGATTGGAAAATAAGATGTTCTTAGTTATTTCCTGATATAGGTATAATTTTTAGGGAAAACTTCAAATACCCTCCCTGTAGTTTCGCACTTTCTCACTTTAGTACCCTGTGGTTTAAAGTGTATCAAGTTAGTATCCTATGGTTTCGCACTTTCTCACTTTAGTACCATGTGGTTTAATATTTCGTTAAATTATATATAAAAAACTTCAGATATCGTACCTAGGTTTATCGAGTATTCATTTTAGTACCCTTTTGTTTTAACTTTGTCACTGATTTAACAAAAAATGCCCCGAAATGGATAATAAAAAGAGAAAAATAAAACCACAGGGGTACTACTTTGATACAAAAATGAAACTATATAGTACTAACTTGATACACTTTAAACCACAGGGTACTAAAGTGAGAAAGTGCGAAACCACAGAGTACTAACTTGATACACTTTAAACCATATGGTACTAAAGTGAAAAAGTGCGAAACCACAGGGTGGGTATTTGAAGTTTTCTCTAATTTTTAAGATAAGCTGGAATAAGAATAATTTTACGTTTGAATGAAAATTAGATTATTACTGAGAAGAAGAAAAATAGTGATTGAATAATTTGAATAGTGAGATGAAATAGTGAGAATAAAAATAATTATAATTTTAAAATAATAATATTTTATCTAATTAATTAAAATCAAAATATTAAGGGAAATTAGGTTAAAATATTAAGGAAAATAAGAACCTAATTTCCGTCTTTACTTCCAAAAAAGGGAAAAAAAAATGGTTTCCCTCTTAGTTGGTGGAACAACAATTATTTTCCTTATATCTCTACTAATTAAATAATAAATATTAATTTAATTTCGTATATACTAATTTATTTACTAATTAACTACATAAATAATTAATCATTCGATTTAATAATCTACTAGGATTTGAACCTACGACATCGGGTTTTGGAGACCCACGTTCTTGCGAAAAATCATCCTTTTCTTTATTGTGATTCGACATACATAAGATAGACGGAATCACGCTCTGTAGGATTTGAACCTACGACATCGGGCTTTGGAGATCCTTTTTGCGTATGGCATTGCCACTCCCTTTGGCAGCATCTACCTTCTGGTGGGCATTATGTCACGGATTTAATGGTTTGGTTCGCAAAATCCGTGTGGCGAAGGAGGCGCCGGGCTTTACGAAGAAAAAAGTTATGTCCATGACAATTAGCTCCAGAAGTATTGCTGCAAAGACCAACAAAATAACCGTACCATCAGCTGTATAACGAAGAATTTGCTTACTTATCTTTTCCCATAGGACCAAGGGTCAAGCTTAACGAAGTAGGCTTTCCGTCTAGGGTGAATTCTATTTATTTCCACTTCTTTGATTCCTTATTACATATTCGCTGGGCAATCCAGAGAGCAGGGGCTTTGTTTCGTATCCTATCGGAATAGAATAAGCTGTTGGAAAGAGAATACCACGAATACGCTATTTTGAGGATAAGGATTCACAGGCGAGACAAATTAGGTTTCGGGCAGAACAAACTATGTCGAGCCAAGAGCATCTTCATCCCAATGGCTGGAAGGAAAGTATCTGAAAAGGCAACTACAGCTGCTATTGGTGAACTCATTACCATTAATAGTTTTCATTAAAAATGAATTGGTCCAATACGCGTCATAGCATTCTTTTCTTTCGAAACAAGGTATCCCGAAGTAGATCTCTATGTGAATAGTCGAGATAAAGGGACCCGTTTATACCTTGTATGCCTTGGATTCCAACCAAGCATCACAAATTAGGTTTCGGGCAGAACAAACTATGTCGCAGTGAAGCGGGGTCTGCTTGATCGGTCATTTTTTCAATAGTAGAGGTGGAACCGATCTGTAAATATGTGCTAGTGGGACTCACAGGCAGTCTGATTATCGAATCTGAAAAGGCCTAAATCTCATGTCAAGTAACCCACGTGAATTTTCAATATTTCTTTTTACTTCTCATCAAACGAATGGCATCTTCTTCTGAAGATTTTGAAAGTAGTTTATTTTCTCACTTACTATTTCCTAAAAATGAAATAGTTGTCTATGGTCGGTTAGATGCCGAAAGCGTCTCTTTTGGCAGCTCAATCCCAATCCTCACGGTGGACAAATTTGTCCCATCACAACCAAATGTGTCTCCGCATCCAACCAAAACGTAAGTCCCCCTCCGAGTTGACTTTACTGGAGTAGTTCTTGGACTTGCTTTGTTGACTGGACTAGCCATTGGAGGGAAGGAATATTTAATTAACTATTTGAGCAGTTAATTTATTATTTATAATAAATTAGCAAATTAAAATTTTAATTATTTAGTGTGTTTAGCAATAATTAATATTTATGTTGATTAACTAGTTAATATTTTGACTAATCTAATTATTTTATTAACTAATTACCTAACTATTAAATAATTAACTAATTGATTTATTAATATATTAAATCACTTAGGGTTACTTAATTTATTAATTAATAGCACTCATTAATAAAATTTAATATTAATTAATTTACTAATTAATATTTATGGTTAACAAGCAGTATTCATTATTAATTAATTAATTTATTAAATTAAATTATTATTTAATTAATATTTTGATGTTAATTTAGTAGATAATATGCTATTATTTTAAAACTATAATTACTTTTATTCTCACTTTTCTAATCAAACTATTCAAATTTTCTTATTTTTGAGAATAACCTAATTTTCATTCAAACATAAAATTGATCTTGTTCAATCTTTTCCCAAAAATTGTACCTATATCAGGAATAATCAAGAACAGTTTGTTCCCGAACCAAACTTTCTAAATTATTGCAATTAAATCTCAAAACTCAATTTAGTTAGCTAAACATTGATAAATTATTAATGTAAGAGTTTTGTGAAAGTATTGTAATTGATAATACGACAATATTCAAGATGCTATTTTACTTCTACGTTACTAAATTGTTAGTAGTTAATCAACTAAATTGGACTGTGGGTAGGGGTGTAATGTGGGCCGTGCCGGGCCGGCACGGCCCACATTTTCCGGGCCAAACCGGGCTGGAGAGTGGCCCGGCCCGGCCCGTGGCTAAATCCGGGCCGGGCCGTGCCGGGCCGGAACTCCCTACCATCCGGCCCAGCACGGCCCCTGGGCCCGGAAGGCACGGGCCGTGCCTGGCCGGGCCGTGCTCCGGGCCGGCTCCTTTTTTTATTTTTTTAAAAATGTACATATAATTTAAAAAAATATAAACAATAAATTATATTTATATAAACTGATATTTTGATTAAAAAATTTAAAATTTATAAAAATAATTACAAAAAATAAATATTTAAATTTATTTAATATATTTTTGTATTCTTTTTTTGAAAAAAAAAAAAAGTTGAGAAGGGTTTTTGGTCCAATGGACCAAAATTGCTTTGGTCCATTGGACCAAAATCACTCCTCCCAAGGTCTGCTAGGCAGACCTTGGGAGGAGCTCTCCTTGGGAGGAGGGCCAAGCCCTCCACCCGAGGAGAGCAAACCCCAGGCCCAAGGCAACTTTGCCTTGGGCCTGGGTTCCGGGCCGTGCTGGCCCGGCTGGCACGGCCCAAGCGGGCCGTGCCGTGCCGGGCCGCCCACCTACCCTCGGCCCGACACGGCCCAGGCCCGTTTCGGGCCGTGCCGTGCCGGGCCGTCGGGCTCCAAATGTGAGGCCCAGCACGGCCCTAAGTGCCTGCCGGGCCCGGCCCGGCCCGGGTGCTACAGTGGTCGTGCCGGGCCACGGCCCGGCCCGCAGCCGTGCCGGGCCGGGCGGCCCACGTGCCGCCCGGCCCGTTTTACACCCCTAACTGTGGGGCGTAATTACAATAATTCGAAAATTTCGAGCCAAAATTATAACAAATTAAAACAAACATGTTTCTACAATTGTATCATATTTATAAGTGAGATGCTAAGTCGACAACCAAAAAGGAATTGTAATCTTTACAATCCCTAATCCAAGAGTTTTATAGTTTACAAACTTTTTTAAATGTTTAGTTATAAAAACGGGAGCTATAACAATAGTACTTAAACCGACCGTCCTTAGAGTAAGTAGCAAAGGGCTTGGTGGTTGGTATCCGAGACCTAAGTTCGAATTCTAGTTGATTCACATTTTCAGCTAAGTTTATTTCTAAATGAAGTAAATGAAACGGGTAGCGTACTATCTATCTCTCAAAAAAAAAAAAAAAAAAAAAAAAAAAAAAAAAAAAAAGTAGTACTTAAAGGGGACTTACTGAATAGAGAGTTTGGGTTATAATCCTTCCATTGCTCTATTTATAATTATTGGCTAAAAAATACGCATGTTTTAGAACAATAATTTTACTAATATATTTGGTATATTTGATAGTGTTGTAAAATTTTTTATATATACATTGAATAGTTATGTGTGTTTTCAAATTCTGACGAAAATCCAACATTTATCTGTTTTACACGAAATGAATCGAAATTTTAATTCACCTTTAATTCAAATTTAAAATTTGATTGATCCACTTTAATTACAATTTTTAATTATTCACTCAAATTTGATATCAAAAATTAAATTTATGTCATGATTTAAACTCGAATTTTAATTTAATTTAAATATTCACAAATTCATATAATAAAATTTCAACTATGAATTTAAGATGAAATAAAATTTTAAAATTAAATAAGATTAACATAGCAGCTAAATATTAGTAGATAGTAATAAGATAATTGAAAATATTCATCTATAAAGAAAAGATATGAAATGAAGAGAAATTTAAATCTTATTTATTATTTATTTTGTGTAAGAGAAAAAAGGAACTAAATTCATTTTCCATACCCAAATTCAAATTATGTGCAAATTCACGTCATAATTATTTTAATAGTTGCCTAGCTTTATCAAAATAAATTTGTGTATCATATTTATCCAAAAAATTATAATAAAAATTTAAATTTTTTTAAAAAAATTAATATGCTATATTTTATTCAAAAATATCTACTATATTATATAACTCAAATTTAAATAGTTTCTGCCAACAATGATTATATAGTTTTATATTTTTAGTATAAATTGAATATTTTTATATATATTTTGAATGCTTGCGAACCCAAATTTTTAAAATTTAATTTTGATCCACTTTAATTAAAATCTTTTGATTATTAATTCTAATTTAATATCAAAAGTTAAATTTAATTCATGATTTAAAACTCAATTTTAGTTTTAGTTTAAAAATAACATAAATTGAAATTTATGTTATATAATTAAATTTCAACTCTAAATTTCAGATGAAATAAAATTTTAAATCAAATAAATTTAAATTTTAAATATATATTTGAAATTAATTTAAATTGGTTTATTGGTTACAACCAATAAAAAGTTCATGTAACACCTAAATATTAGTAGATTGAATTAAGATAGTATTTAAATATTCAAAAAATATATATTGAACTATAAAATATTTAATAAAAGAGAAAAGATTATCTATTTGAGAAAAAGATAAATTAAAGTTTGTTTCATTAAATATTCATTACCATCCCACTGGTTACTATTCTTATCCTTATATTTTTATTATTTTAAAATGAATCGGTCGACAGATAGAAGTTTGAAATATATATGCTTTTATATATTGTGTAGATACAAAAATACATTACAAATTTTACTATTTGAATTTTAGGTCAACCTAAATGTCAAAGAGATCTATATTTTATAAATTTTAATTATTATATTCAAATATTAATTTTTTAAAAAAGTTTCTTTCAACTTTTCATCCGGCAATAGAACCGATGGCAATGTAACTTACTATATTCGCGAGCTAACTCGTGTTCGGCTCGTTAATAAACAGGTCGATCACTGGCTAAACTTTTTCGCTCGATATTTTAACGATCCAATTTGTGTTCAACTCGTTTAATAAATGAACGAACAAAAGCTGCTGACTCTCGCTCGCTCGTGTTCGACTCGTGGACAACCCTAGTTATATCCATACAAATATGGTAAAGTGTGGACTAACCAAATGAGATTTCTAAACCTTGCAGGGACATATGTGCAAAAAGCCCTCTCATCAATAAAAGTGTGGATGAGAAGCGCAGTATCATCCAGTTTCTCTCTCCAACACCTTCTTCTGCTTCTGATTCTGATTCTGCGCAGTATCATCCAGTTTCTCTCTCCAACAACTTCTTCCTGCTTCTGATTCTGATTCTGCTTCCTCTCGAAGCAGCTAAAAATGGAGCTCCGCGTTCTCCCGCAGCGCCCTCCACATTGCTCATCACACCTCGCCTCTCCATTCACATCCCCCAACTCAAGTACGAGCTCTTCAAATCTCTTTCCTTAATTCCTTTTCTTTTTTTCTTTTTTTTTTTAAAATTTCATCAAAAATTTCGATCGATTTGCACAGTTAGGGATCCGCCGAAGAAGGCGAAATCGACGGCGGCCTTTCGGTGCCACTGCTCGAGCGAGTCAGATTCGAATTCGGCGTCTGTTCGGGTTCCTTCGGCCGACGACGGGAGGAGATGGTTCGTGAGCCTTCTCGTTGCTTCTGGTATGTTCGAGTGCATGCTTGTTTAATTTACTGTGGCAACAATTCCATGAATTCGCAAAGTGAATGCTACAACTTACTTGAACTTTAATTTGTTATAATTTTTCCATTCAAATTTTCCATATTGTTATAATCATCTCGGCTGAATAATGATATGGTGGTGGATAATGTGGTAATGATTAAGATGTCGCGTCATTGTTGCTGACGCTATTTAAAATAAACTTGTAAAATTTATTAGCAATAATATAAAATGGTCGAGTTCTCTGTCTCATAGTTTGAGGGACCAACCAAAAATGTATGATCACTTGGGCTCAACTGCGAAGATGCGCAATGTTATTTGTACACTTCAAAAGAGAGTGCAAATTTTATATCTTCCCAAAGCTATTGTTAGCTTCTTATCAACTAGTTGAACAATGTCTATTAAAATTTCTTAATTTTTGAACTTTACATGATGTCTAGTAATTGGTTTTCAAATCAATTAGTTTTTAATGTATAGATAGTTTTAAAGGTGGAGATCACCTATATCAAATTGAACTTTAATTTTATGGTATTAATTATTAAAAAATTAAATACGGTGCATTAGACATACAGATACATCACTAGCTAGTTCGCTATCATGCACATGACTAATATTTTCTATGGAAAACTAGCGCCAATCAGATGGTTTGCGTCTATTGTAATTTTGAGAAAGAGAAAAGTTTTTCAAATAATATTCTAAAAAATAATTTTTTAGCCTGAAAAAATATTTTCTGTCTGTTTTTGAAAAAAAAAAAAATTCTTTCTCCAAATTTCATAGAAAAGTATTGTTTTCGTTTTCCGAACTTTTTAATCTGAAAAATGAAACCGTCAAAATTGGTATTTTTCATAAAAAGCCTTTTTCATGAAAATTAGTTTTTGACACTTTTTCGAAGAACCAAACACTCTCTTATTGGTGAGTAAATACTTGCTCAACTATAGTGGTGGCTCTTTCCCTTGTTGCTTTACTAAATATCTTTTCAACTGCAGGGCTAAGCATGAACAACAGAGCTGATGCAGTGTCTACCAGTAGAAGAGCAGTAAGATAAATATTCAATTCATAATTTGTGTCCTCCAAGAAGCTTTCGCTTATATACCCCTCACTACTATTCAAAATTTTTAAATTTTTTCCCTCCTAAACTCCAAACTCTATTAGTAATCCCTAGAGTTTTGAGAATATTTTGAAGAAATTTTTGGAAATTAATGAGGGCATTTTAGACGGCCAAAAGTATATTAGCTATTTATAAAGTTTTGAAAAATATATTAGATATCAGATTAAAATACAAAAATTTCTCTTATAAATACCCACTTTTTTACTTTTTCTTCCTAACTTTCATAAACTTATATTTTGCCCTCTTAAAATTTCAAAAATGCTTTCAGTGGATACGGCGTTAATAGAAGGACAAAATGATCAAATTATTTTTATTTCTTCTATAAAAAAAAAAAAATTTTAATATATTATTATTATTTTGATGGGCATTTTTGATATAAATTATAAAAAATGGGCAGAATAATAATGGAACCCTGACGGAGGGAGGCTAAATGCAAAAACTTAAAATGTTGAGGGAGTAAAGTATAAATTTTCAAAAGTCAGAGAGGGAGAGTGGAAAAATGGGTATATAAAAAAATTTTCCCTAATTTAGCCTAGATAATTATTATTTACTTTTAAAATTCTGCTTGTTTCCTTTAAATATTGTTTACAGCTTAGGAGTGCCAAGATACCTGAGAGTGAATTCACCACCCTACCGAATGGTCTAAAGTTGGTACATCCCTTCTAGTTTCGGAATACTGCGAATGTTCTATTAATTCTTATTACTGATTTTATATTTACTAATAGTTTGATAACGATTGATCAGTGGTAATCAAAATCATGCATCATATTATTTTTTTTGAGAGAGATAGGTAGCACCCTACCCTCTTCGTTTATTTTATTTAGAAATAAATTTAGCTGGAAATGTGAATCAACTAGGATTCGAACTTAGGTCTCGAGTACCAACCACCAAGTCCTTTGCCACTTGGGTCTCGGGTACCAACCATCATGCATCGTATTGTTGATTTACTAATAGTTTGATAATGATTGATCAGTGCTTATCAAAATCATGTGAATTTGTAGTTTGGTTCTTCTTGAGTGCCAAAGCATTCTGCTTTTTGAATAGAAACAAACTTGGTTTCTTTGATGGCTTTCCTTCTTTTCTTTCTTTCTCTTGTTTAATCATTATATTTTATCGAAGGTAAAAATGTACAGATTTTTTATTAACTTTTGACCATTCTGGATCGATTGTCTAATTTTTTAAATTTTGTTTGATTTAAGTCAAGCAACGACTTACTTTAATGGAGTCCAGCTACTATACTTCTCTTTGTTGTCATAAATTTTTTTTTTCAGCCGTTAGATCTATCCCTTAGCCATTTTCACCCATTAGATCATACTATTCAACCAACCACTTGCTCAATCCTAGGGACCCACTATCATCCTAACCGGAGACCGCTGTTATCCTAACCGCACATCTCTTCATCCAATAGCCGAAAATTTATGAGTACAAAGTTGTTTATACTTATAAAAGTATAGTTGCGAGAATTATATGAAGTATACTAACTAAACTTGTAAAGATAAATAATGTATTCAAAATTTAAAGTCATGTCGTTGACTGACTCAAATCAAACAGATTGAAAAGTTAAGTAGTAAATTCAAAATTTTTGAATGGTTTGATAGTCGATTTAAAATGGTCCAAAGTTTATATAAGTTTTATACGTTTTTACCTTTATAGAATTAGTAGTTACACATAGGGGTGGAAACGAGCCGAGCTCGAGCGAGCTTACCTTGGCTCAAATTCGGCTTGAAATTAATTTCGAGCCTAAATTTAAGCTCAAGCTTGGATTGAAATTAATTCGAGCCGAGCTCGAGTGAGCCTAATTTCGAGTCGAGCGAGCTCGAGCCCTAAACGAGCCGCTTGAAATTCTCAACATCATACGATCAATAGTTTAATTTGTATAGAACATTATCTATAATTTGATACAAAAATATGTCTAATAGTTCAAAGTACAAAATAATTATATAAAATACAGTATTATAATATGAAAAAAATAATTTATGAGTTGAATATCTAATCTTTTCAGCCTCACATGTCTTTTCTTCTGCCTTCAATCTTCATATTATTTATTTTCATTTATACAGTCAAAAATAAATAAATTATATAGATAAATATTGGATTAAACTATCCAATCATATATAACTAAAATTAAAATTTTATATGAATAATAATTTTTTATTTTAAAAATATTCTGTATATTTTCTCAAGCATACAATTAATAGCAAGGTAGGGAATAGTGGGCATATGCTGTTACTTGGTAACTTGGAGGGCTTCCGGTTTGGCTACTTAGGGTGAGAGACAGAAAAGGAAAAAGAGAGAAACATATTGAAAATTTAGAGCTCTGTGAAAGAAAGAAAGAAAAAAAGGAAAAATGTATAAATTTAGTAAAATTTTGCTTTTTTATTTGTCTATTGGATTTGTTTTTATGGGCCAACAACATTGGCCCAATTTTAACTAAACTGAGATTATTCACTCAGCCTATATATAACTAAAATATATTATATTTATATATTTTTTAATAGCACGAAGCACTTGGTGCTACCAAATTTTTCGCCGTTAGATCCACCTCTTTGATCATTTTCACCCGTTAGATCATACTATTCAACCAACCACCTACTCAACCCTAGGGGGCCCACATCATCCTAACCACACATCTCTCAATCCATTGGCCGAAAACTTGGTAGCACTAATGATTTGGTGCTATTAATAGCATAATAGCCTAGTTCTATATATATATATATATATATATATGTATATAGTGTAGAACTACTATGCTATCGAAAATATAGAGGATTTGATGTTTTCAAATTTTTGACCTTTTGATTAAGAATTGTATGGTTGGGATGATTGCAGTCCCCCCTAGGATTAAATAATAACCCTAGGATTGAGTGGTCCCTACAAAGTAATAATAGTATTAATCCAAAAATAAGAAATGATTAAAGGGGTTGATCTAAGAATCAAAAAATCGAAAGCACCATATCTTCTATACTTTTGATAGCATAGTAGTTCTATATATATATATATATATATATATATATATATATATATATATATATATATATATATATATATATATATATATATATACTTGCTTATCAAAATACTTTGTATTTGGTGGGGAATTTGTCATACAACTCAAGGGCTAGTTTGGTTTTCAAATAGAAAATTGTTTGGGCATATGTTAACGAAGATTTAGAGAGTATATATGTAAAACAAAAGGAATTAAAGAAATTAAAAGATAAGATTTTTTTTTGCCTTAAACTAAAAAGTTTATTTGGGGTTATCAAAAAAGGAATTGGTATTACCAAAGTAAATTTTACTATCATTACATTAAAAGAATTCAAATTTTGGCTAGATTGGATATGTCTATCACGATATCAAAACTTGTTTGGACAATATCAACTCTTTGTGACAAAAATGGGAAAGAAGGTTTTGGCCTCCAAGAGAGCTGACGAGTGGTCGTGTCCAGATTGTATTGGGCTCATGCACAGATTCGTCGTGTGTAACGTACTTGGTCTGATGTTGGGTCGCATTGAGNTTTTTTTTGTTCAAGCTCGGCTCATTTAATTTCGAGTCGAGCTCGAGCGAGTCAAATATCGAGTCGAATGCGAGTCGGCTCGCTCATTTGCCAGCCCTAGTTACACATTCACCTACTAGTGATATGAAAAGAAAAATAGGATAAACTTCAATTTGCTCTCCTGCGGTTCTTCTGTGGTTCAGAAAGTTGTACGTACTATTTTATTATTTTATTTTGATTTTATTGAAAAACTCTGCCGTCAAATAGGAAATGAAGTAAATTTTTAATAAAAGCACAGGATGGTACCCTGTAAAATGATAGTGAAACAAAAATAAAACAACAAAATAGTTAAATATAACTTTTTGAATCATAGAATGACAAAATAAAAACGTGCTAAATTGTAAGCTAGTTAAGTGCGACTTTTTGAAGCAGAGAGCAACAAAGTAAAGATGTACCGAACCACATCGACACAAATTAAAGTTTACCCCCCAAAAAAGGTAAAAACATACATAACTTACTTGGCTAAGCAATTTTTTAAAACTTTAATTTTACTATCAAACATTTCAATTTGTTTGATTTGACTCAGTAAACGACACTTTGACCTCAAATTTGAATGAATCGTTTATCATTACAGGTTTAATTAGCATACTTAATGCAATTTCCGCAACAATAAATTTATTAAAGTAAGAAATTAACTTATGAAGTCGAAGTATCGTCGACTGACGCAAATCAAACAAATTAAAAGATTAAATAGTAAAATTAAAATTTTTAAAAAATTAGATAGTCGATTCAAAATGATCCATAGATCCATAGTTCAAACAAGTTTTGTACGATTTTCCCACAAAAAAAATTACACATTCTCTGATCAAATGATGAAATAAAAAACCTTCATGTGGCTGGCATGATAGACAAAGTGAAATAGTTTGTTCTCATTTTGTCTACTTGTGGGGCACAAAAGCAAATTACTTACTTTGTGATTCATTTCTTTAGTACTTTATTCTACATAATAAAAGGTATGAAGTACACAAACTATTGCATTGTTGTGTGGGAATTAATTGTTCATGTATGCATACCTTTTGAATGAGCCTACATTCCCTCTTGCGAGATTGTTTAACTTTAATTCCTCACAAAAAAACAGGTATTATGATATAAAAGTTGGAGGTGGACCTAAAGCTGTGAAAGGATCACGCGTCGCGGTATGTTTACCCAGCCACATCGATACACAATCAAATTTAGGTGACTAAATATTGACGCATCATTGACATAAAAGTGATAAAGCATCTTAATTATTAGTACATCATTAATCACAATACTGCCACATCACTTACTGTATTAGTAATACATTAATATTTAGTCGGGTAAATTTAATTACGACTAAACACTTCTAAAAGTTCAAATATGTGTCTCCCACCTCAAAGTTTGTGGACCAAGCGTGCAATTTACCCTAATAATTATTAGGTAAAAAAAATGTATTTAACATGCCTCAACTATCACTATTTTGATCGGGCTATCTAAGCTTTGAAAATTTTGATTTTGCTGCCTATCCTTTAATTTATTTGATTTGAGTCGATTGATGACTCTTAAACTTTAAAATTTGAATGCATTGTTTACTTTTATAGATTTAATCAGTATATTTTATACAATTCATACAACTATAAATTTATTAAAATTAGTAAACAGCTTAAATTTTGTCTTAGAAAGCCATCAAATGACTTATATCAAATAAATTAAAATATTGGGTGCTAAAATCAAAATTTTGAAAAATTAGATAGTCGTATCAAAATGGGCTATAGTTCGGATAAGTTTAACTATTCATATTGCTTAGAGCTACAATTCGTCGATAAAAAAGTATGGAAAGTTTTCTCTTATAAGTGTAACATGGTTTGTATGAGAACTTCCAATATACCAGTTTGATGTCAATAAGATCATTTTTATGTTGATGACTAACATAAAATTTGCTGTTCCTTTTTTTCCCCTCTTTTTCTTTCTTTTTGTTCAATAATTAGTGATAAAGATATTCATTGCAGTAATTCAAGTTTAAGAATGAAATTCATAATGATATTTTGAGGCCATCTGATGCAATTCACCTATGATTGATTGTACAATATTCTCGATGTTTTATGTATTCATTAGATCATCGATTTGTTATCATTTATCATTCCGCGCAACATAATTGGCAAGTAATTTTCTCAATTCAGGTACACTATGTGGCCAAGTGGAAGGGTATAACCTTCATGACTAGTCGGCAAGGTCTTGGTGTCGGCGGCGGAACGGTACGGAATTTACGTGCATCTGAATAAGGCCCAGATTGACATATGTGAAACTTCTAAAGAACATCTGCCAGATTTAAACTGTTCAAAGAGACAGTAGTAACTTTTATATCAAAGTCCCTCACAAAAGCTTCCTGCCACAGCAGAAGCAGGAGTTTCAAGATGGAGATTTCATTTTTCTTCTTGCATCACGACAAAAAGTTACCAAACTGTTGCTCTCTCAAGTGTGTAACTATCGCATTTGGCGCGCTTCATAAAATGATAACTAACATACTTTTGTGAGAGACTTCATATCACAAGTATGGCAAATGACTTATGAAGCTATGTGATCTGATCTGAACTCTTTGTAGCCCTCACTGACAAATTAAAGCTTGTTGTGATCATACAGCCCTATGGTTTCGATGTCGGCCAATCTGAGAGAGGCAATGTTCTGAAAGGATTGGATCTTGGGGTTGAGGGAATGAAAGTTGGGGGCCAGGTCTGACCATCAGAGTATCTTTTTCTGTCTCATGATTTATTTTTATGATAAAAATTCTACAGATGCCACTTGGACTGCAAGGCATTTTGAAATTTCCTCTGTTATGAAACTGGAGAGTGATATTTTGTGGTATTCAGAACTGATAAACTGATATTACTGACAAGTAAATTACTGACAAGTAAACTGACATTTTGGCCTAATCTTGCTTCCTCGCTTTCTTCGCTGACATTTTACCGACAATAATGGCTTCTTTTGAGGATTAGCAAAGGATGTTTACTATCTTATTGTCCTCGGCCTCTCTACAGCGAGTATGCTTTGGTTTTCTTGTTTATCTGATGCTCGCTAGAGATCGGAAGTAGCTCCAAAACAAATACATTCAGTTATTTGCATCTGTCACAAAATTTTCTGCATGAAAGATACTTTTGCTCTGAAGACTGATTTAGGATCATGGTATTTCCAGAGATTGCTGATAATTCCTCCCGAACTGGCATACGGAAGTAAAGGAGTTCAAGAGATTCCTCCAAACGCAACGATTGAGGTAAGAAAAGCGCATCTACTTGTTGTTTAAGGAATATAATAATAATGATCATGCAATATGTTACTAAATATTCCCCAAAGGAGAATAACATAAGAGTACTTTCATCAAGAACTCTTTCACCCCCAAAAAAGATGAAAGCACTCTCGATCTTTTCTTTTCCAATGTTATAAAATGATAGTGGCAATCACCATCTGATGGCAATCACATGCTTCTTCGGTGGCAATTGCTA
Source organism: Ananas comosus (assembly GCF_001540865.1). NCBI lineage: Eukaryota > Viridiplantae > Streptophyta > Magnoliopsida > Poales > Bromeliaceae > Ananas > Ananas comosus. The sequence continues at coordinate 3,576,295 of NC_033629.1, forward strand.
TTGTAATTTTATAGTATCGAAAAAGGAAAGATTAAAAGTGCTTCTAAATTTTTTAAGACATTTTAAAGTATAAAAATAGGTGCTTTTGAAAACGCAGTCCCAAGCTGAGCTAAGTTTTATCTAAATGCTTCTATAAAAAGTTTACAGGTGAGTTTTGCAATGCAACAATCTGCAAGTTTTGGGACTCAACAGCTTAAATTTTAGAGCTGTAGGATTTAAGACAGATCTAGAGAAATAATTCTGAAGAAGAGAGCCAGGTTAAGAAACTAATGATGCGAAGGGTAAACCCAGATCAGTATAAAGGGTTTATGTGTTTATCCTTTACAATGTGATACAGTGAAAAAGTGATTACATAAAAATCTGGAGGCTTTGGAGCAGCATATATATAAGTTATAATACATATTTACATTTGTAGTGGATCAGCAAATGACTAAACAATTTTCTCTCATTATTTTTCTCGCTTTTATTAATTCAACTTGTTCAATCTTTATCCCACATTGCAATGGACTTAAATTACCACTACATTATCTGCAGTTAGACGTCGAACTGCTATCGATCAAGCAGAGTCCGTTCGGGTAAGCATTAGATGCTTAATAACATAATTATGGACTTTGTTATCCACATCTTCTTTGTTTGTTAACAATTTGTTTGAAACAGTTAAAGAGCTCATGTTTGAGTTACTCTCACAGGACTGCCGTGAAGCTTGTTGAAGGATGACATCCTAACTCTATTTCTGCGGTGATTTTTGAACTTCCACCTGATTTCTGCTACGCTGATTTCCTTTTGCTCAATTTTTGATTATTTCTTAATACAAAGTGTGTATACGCATTTTGTTTCCTGTATACAGAAGATGTAAAGTTTAAAGAATTAGATACCTTTGCCAGGGTCTTCAAAATGGATACTTTTGAAACTAAAGGGATCCCAAAAGGAGATTCTTCTTGTCTTGCATTTCCTACTTCCTCAGCTAAAGTGCTTTTTCCTCTTTCCTTCGACCGAAAGCAAAAGAGTTACCTATGTTAGAGGGCTTTTTTTGCATTTAGACCCCTGACAAATTTTTATTTTAAAAATAGCCCTATCAAAATTTAATTTGCAAAAATGGCCCTGGGCCTGCCACGCAGGCGCCACGTCAGCGCCACGCGGGCAGGGCTGGGCCCGTGTGTTAAGTTGAACACGGTGAACCATTCACCGTGTTCAAACACGGTGAATGGTTCACCGTGTTTAGTACGTATTTTTTTATACGTATATTGAAAAGTGGAATAAGAAGTAGGGATGTCAATAGGTATGGATATACGAAATATTATCCGAATCCAAACCCGAATAAATTATATATATACGTAATTTATTTTTGCTTATTTATACAATATATAAAATATTTAATAATTTTTATTCNTATATATATATATAATTTATTCGGGTTTGGATTCGGATAATATTTCGGGTATCCATACCTATTGACATCCCTACTCCTTATTCCACTTTTCAATATACGTGTACTAAACACGGTGAACCATTCACCGTGTTTAGACACGGTGAATGATTCACCGTGTTCAACTTAATACCCTGGCCCCAGCCCTGCCCGCGTGGCGCTGACGTGGCGCCTGCGTGGCAGGGATAGGGCCATTTTTGCAATTTTAATTTTCATAGGGCTATTTTTAAAATAAAAATTGCTCAGGGGGCTATTTGCAAAAAAAGCCCTATGTTAGATGATTTCATTCTAAAGCTAGAATACTTCAAAAAGTATATGGAGCCAGTTATTCCAACATTGTTTACAGCAACATGGTATCCAAATCGATGATCAGCACTGTTAGACACGATCTAAGCTATTTAAGTTTCATAGATATTGTATGTCATGATATTACGACACCATTTCGAGTGATCGAGTGGTCTCAAATTCAACTTATATAAGCAAATGATGTTTGAAAATTATAAAACTTGGTTCTAGGTCATGTTTAACGATACCAATTGTAGTTTCGGATGGCCCATTAACAATAACGATGAAGAAATAAACAACTCTGTTTACTTTTGGGAGTTTCCTTTCTAGCTTTAACTTTTGGAAGTTTTCTTTCTAGCTTTACTCCTAAAAGAGTGCTTATAAGAAATTCTTATTCTGTTGCTTCTCCTGCTTTCAAAGCCAAGTGCTTTTCCTCTTCCTTCAATCAGAAGTTTGAACAATCAACTCCCCTTTTTTTTTTTTTTGATTTGCAGTATTGCGATATAACAATGGTGGTAGGTTGATTGATGACTAACAGTTTAAACTATGGTTTAGATAAAATTTTTACGCATTCTAATCTATATAATTATCTCTAATCGGATCTTCCGACACTAATTAGTAATTCTTCTTGGCTATAAGTTTAGTTATTGCATTCACCACCAGTCTACTACAGTAGGAAGGAAAGAGAGCTAAAACTCAGTATTTGCTTGGAAATTGAGATTTGGAGCATATTGTCTTAAAATTTTAGGATTCTGTTCACTATTTTTGCAACTAAGAGCCAGCTTGGTCCTACTTCTGTTTCTGCTTTTAACTATTAGTCGATTCTAACGAAGTGTTTGGTAAGCAGAGAAGTTTAAAAGCTTCTGCTGCATCGAAAAACTGAAAAGTGACTCTTTTGAAGTTTCTGATTCTCTGCTGCACAGCTTTTTTCGGTTGAATTTTTCAAACAATACTTCATCAAACTGCAACATTCTATAGGATGGCCAAAATAGGCCTTAAATTGTGGGCATTGTACAAAATGCACAAGCAAAACATGAATTTGATCCCAAACCTAAGAGGAAAGGAATTAGAAAGTTCCGAGGAAAGATGACTTTCAAGGAATTAACATTGTAGAAGTTCTCAAGGCAAAGAAAGGTAAAAGATTATTTCATGCCTTTTTCCGTAACCTCTTTTATTCCATGGAGGCAAAGACATGTATGAGATACTTCTTTTCTATGGAGAGGGAGAAGAGAGTAGAGGACATTAAGACTCTCCTAAAGGTTATCATTCCGCTAGCTTTTCCGATAGCCGGTTTTATCATCTCCACCCTCATGACAAGTAGAACAAGTGAGAGAGATCCATCAATTAGCCCATCTCGAGAAGAACGCGAAATGGATTCGCATCTTTACGTCTCTCAACACGAATTCGACGATGAGTCGAGCTCCCATTGCACTGATGAGCCTTTCGGGAGTGACGAAGCAGAGGACAAGGAATTGGAGGCCGCGAACAGCTCACGAAGCCCTACCACTCAAGAAATTACCGTGATGGAACGGTATGAGAATCCGGACGAGATTTCGATCGAGCAAGAAGAGAAGGGGTTGAATTTAAATGAAGAGATTGCAAGTTTGAAGAGCATAATAACTGTTCTTGAAGAGAGAGTACACGAGTTCCAAAACCGGTTTCACGACTACTACTACATGAAAGAGGAAGAATCCACATTCCAAAAGCTCCAAATTATGTGTTTGGGTCTCAAGCTGGAGTTTTTAGAGTCTCAGAATCAGAGGCTCGAGCGAACTGTCGCAGAGTTTCAAGAAGCTATAGAAGGGTTCGATGCGATAAGAGCTGATTACGCAATGCTGCAGCAGAAGTTTAAGAGGCTATCGAAGATAAATACGCGTAATTCGCGTATAATTCGTCAAGAGGTTTCGAATCTTAATGCTAGAGAGATTGAATTGTCGAAAGAGAAAGCAGAGCTCGAACTTGTGATGAGAGAAATCAAAGAGTTGGGTAATCAATTTCAGGAGGAGAGGAAAGCAATGCAGGAGAACTTTAAAACGACAGAACTAATGAACAAATACACATCAAAGGTAACAGTGATCTTTCATCTACTGCTACAATGTATTTACTAAAAAAAATTGAACTAACCAAAATTACTGTGTTTTTGTTTTTCTGCAGGATAAGGAAGTGGAGGTGCAAATAGAAGAATGTAACATCAGACAATTATCAGGTAAAGAAGAAACATTAGACCAACTAGGCCAGATTCGAGGGCGGTGGGCCGGTGATATGGAGGAGATGATATACATAGGATGGATCACCGCATGCTTAAGGCGCGAATTAACGATGAATCAACAGGAAGAGATTACGAGAATCAGCGAAGAAGCTTTAGCGCTGCCAGAAGAAAAGGGAGATCTGCTGACGGTGTATACTCCAGCGACTGCCGAGGTTCAGAGTTGCTGTGTTGATTTTGATCAAGCGACGTGTACGGGATCGACCGAAGATGACGGAGAAACTGGGATAGATGTTGCAGTGAGAAATGAAAACAGGGGTTCGGGAAAGCGGAGGTTGCTCCACAAGCTTAAAGGATGGGCTAAACTGAAGGGGAAGTCGAAGTCCAAGGGATCGTGTTACCGAGATGATAAAAGTTATCAAAAATCGTATGACTCCAGTTAAGAGATTACAAGATAATCTGATCAATAGCATAACAGTAGCCCCCCCAAAAAAAGTGTACTAAGATTACTTACAAGTACCACAAAAGTATTAAAGCTGTAAATATGTTTCTATAAATAGAAATCTGATGGTAATGAATGTCTCTTTTCTTGAGCTAGTGGTGGTGTAGATCACCGTTTCATTTTCATGGACTGTAAATAAAAATCCTCCAAATCAGGAGAGAAGAAGAATAAGGCAATGGAGAGGTTTATGCTAATAGTTGCTAAACTTTTTCCATTTGGTTTGGGGATAAAGTGAGGATAACGAAAGTAATCATCGCTGCCAACGAAGTATTTTTTTTGGCCGGGATACGATGTCTAGGTCAAGCCTTACTATTCCCAATTATTCGGTAATAGTTTGGGAAAAATTATTCCACCATTTTTGATGAAATAGTTCTATTTCAAGATTTACTTCCAAGTTTTATAAAGATTATAAATTAAATTAAGTAAATTATATTATATAGACATAATATGTACATATTATAATAAATTATGTTTATTATAAAAATTATTAATTATACTACATGAATACTTATTGATTGTACTTAAATATTATATAAATTATTTTTATTAAATTTAAGTTTAAGTAAAGAATTTGGAAAAAAAAAATGGAGTATTATATTTCAAATGTTCTTTTACCAAGTATATTTTATTTCTAATTTATTGTAAAATATTAATCGTAGTTGATATCATATACAACCATCACTTTTTTACATCATCCTCTGATACTCCATAAAATTAACCAAACACAATTTCAATTATTCCTGATAATAACAGCATTACAAATCAAATACAATTTCACTTTTATTCTCAACTATCCCAAAATAGTAAGCTATCCAAGGAATAAAAAAAATTATTCCAATGCAATGTTCGTTATGCCCAATCCAAACAGGGTTAAGAACACTAAGGAGATACGATGCAGACCTAAATAACAACGTATTCTGATTAGCTAATTCTAGAAGATAAATTCTCATGTGATGAACACATAAATATCTTGATTGACTTGCCGAATTATCCCAAAAATATTGCTAAAAATCTCCTTAACCTGAGGAAGGTGAACAAGAACAATGTCAAAAAGCTTTCAAGTTCACAATTTCAACCCTCAGTTGGTATCAAAACCATACTAGATGTAATTTTTGGACCTTCTTGTGTATGTTCTTGAGAGGCTTAAGAAAGAGACCTCTCTAATAGTCGATACTATCACTTGCACTTAGATTTGTGTATGACAATATGTACTAATGAACTATCACAAATATAAGACACATTAAGAACACAATATATTGAACAATCATAGAAGCCCATCTACAAATCCATGTTTCAAACAAAAAGTGCTTCTAACCTAGAAGATATTAGAAGGGTAGCTGATAACACATTCGAAGCACATGTGATAGTTCAAATCTCACGAGGTTTAGCAGTGTATTACTGAACCATGGAAACAAAGACAGGTTAAGTATGCCCAATGCAGCATTTATCTATACGAAAATAACACGAGACATCCTCACGGCCTTATATGGCACATAAAATCAAACAGGAAACAAAGAAGAACAGAAATACTCAGGATAGTGTATACTTTCCTCGATTTCGCACAAGTACCTCGGGAAATGAGATTGCAATCTGATAAGCTTCAGTCATAGCAATTCTTCCGAGAAATTGACGGCCAGGTCCCAGTAGTGCGGAACTCCAGCATCTGCGAACACCTTCCTGGCAGCCGCCTCGGTCCTGCACTGGTGAACTATGAACTTGTGGAAGCCCGGCTTTGCGACACTCCCCTGCCACACCAGAACACAACTATTCGCAGGCTTATCAGGGTCCACCTCATCCCCTTCCTCCTCATCATTCACGGCCGCAGCCCAGTCGATCCGGCGCAGCATCAGTTTCCCATACCGCTTGATTGGCTTCTTTCCTCCTTCCACTACCACAACGCTTATACCATCCGATATCACCGCACATCCCGTCAATCGGTTCTCTTGCGCATTCACATCGACTTTGAACCGCGTCTGCGGGTGTGAGAGGTCACTGATCCTATACACAGATACTAGGGTTTCCAGAGAGTTTGGATCATCAAAGAGTTTCCGCTCTTTCTTTTCACGACGTTCTGCGGGTGTTAGCTTGCGGGCGATGTTTCTATCAACATGGGCTTGCTCGCGCTCAGCAGCAGCACTGCGGATCTCCATCTCAAGCCGGGTCGGGTCTTGGGTTGCTTCAGAAGACAGGACTTTCATGAGGTTGCTCATTTTGACCTTAGGCTTGGGTGGTTCCAAGAGCCCCTGCCTAATCATTTCTTGCCTGTCTCTTTCCTTTGCAAGACGTCTTTGTGTCCTTAGTTTCTTCTGCTCTTTCTTTGTTAGCTTGAGAGGTTGTGGTGGCGGAGGCGCAGGATCTGCCGGGGGCTCAATCGGGCGCGGGTGTTCTATATAAATTGTGATCTTGTCCTTATTTAGTTTCTCCTCAAAGAAATCTTCATAGGTGCCCGAAAGTAAAATTTGTTTGTCCCTGACAAAAAGCAGTCCAATCGGTCATTTGCTCAAGATAGAGCAAAGCGAGTGCCCTAGAAGGAATAAAGGAAGAGTACTTTTTTTTTGTTTCACAATATCGCTGCAAGTATATGAAACATTGTAAATAGCACTAAAAAGACAGTGTTTGCGTGCGTGCCCCTGAAAACCATATTTATTTTCCTATGCATCCTTGCTAGAGGTATACATGCAAAAAATCATTTTAGCAAAGTTACTAGAGCAGGGACATGTGCACAAATAACATGGTTTTGACAGGTACACGTGCAAATAACCAACTTTCAGGGATAGTTACAATTTTGCATATTTGTAAGGATATAAATGTCTGTGTAGAGAGAGAGAGAGAGAGAGAGAGAGAGAGAGAGAGGAGGGCTACTATACTCTTATTAGTACGGAGGGCTTCGTACTCATAAGTCGTTTTCAATGATAGAACTTCCAAATCGACGATTCATATTGTTAAACATAACATTTGAAGTATTTAGAAACCAAATTTCGTAATTTTTTGAATTTATAATAAAATCCATCAAGTGGGTATAATATGCACGGTCGTAAGAGTATAGTAACTGCACTCTATATATAGTAGCCGGAATTAATTGAATTTTTGATAGAAAATTCTATTCACTATCTAGGTAAAGATCAATAATTCCGATCTTATATTTTCACTTAATTCCGATCTTATATTGAAGAAGAATCCGATAGTGAAAATATAAGATCGGTGTTATTGATCTTTACCTAGATAGTGAAAAAAAAATTCTATCAACAATTTAACTGATTCCGACTACTATACTCTTTCGACCATTCATTTTTTACCCACTTGATGGACTTAATTATAAATTTGAAAAATTACGAAATTCAGTTTCTAGATACTTTAAATGCTCTAGATCATGTTTAACAGTATTAATCGTCGATTCGAAGGCTTCATCATCAAAAACGACTTACGAGTACGAAGGCCTCCATAGTCATGAGAGTACAGTAGCTCTACTATAGATACACGCGAATACATATATATATATATAGAGAGAGAGAGAGAGAGTCTAGCTACTATCCTCTTAAGAGGATAGAAGGCTTTGTCCTATCAAGTCACTTTGGACGATTCGGACACCAAATTGATAATCGGCACCGTTGAAATTGATTTACACTATTAGAAATATTTAGAAACTGAATTTTGTAATTTTTGAAAATCATTATCAAGTCCATCAAAGAGTCGAAAAACGAACAGTCATAAACAAAAAATCTTCTGAAAATAGAGGTTTGACTTACTCAATTCATGATCAGAATTATCAAACGTTATCTAAATAGTATAAAGAATTTTCTATCAATAATTCAAGCAGTTTGGATTGCTCTACACCGTTAAACAAGCAAACACCTCATATAGGCCGCCATAAACTGTCGATTTTGCGATCTTTTGATCACTATGTAAATAATTTTTAAAATTTATAAAATTTAGTTTCTAGATACTTCAAATACTCTAGATCAACTTCAATGGTTTTAATCATCGATTCAAGATCTCTATCGTCAAAAACAGCTTGATAGGACGTAGGTCTCCGTTCTCCTAAATGGATAGTAGCTAGATTATACACACAAAAAAAAAACCATAGAGGAATAATAGCATTAGCAGGGAGCCAGGGAGACAGCAGCTTACCACCACTCAATTTCAGGAATCTCTTCTTTCTGTCTTTCTTTAGTAACTCTTGGTGCTACTGTTATTAAATTCGGGTTGATATCGCCCTCAGCTTTCGCCTTTGCAAGCTGGGTCTGCTTCACTTTTAGCTCCTTTGCTTGTGCCTCACCAAATTGGTTCTGTGTGACAAGGCAAAATAATAAATTAGAAGTCAAAGAAACATATTTAGAAGATACAGAGAATTAATACGAAAGCAAGCATATTGAAACCTTAATTCTTTGCAGCTCTGCCATTCTTGACATCTTGCCTTCCTCCAAAAACTGAAACCCGGGCCTTTTGGGCCTAAGAAGCTTAGTTTTATTAATACCCATACTCTCATCAAAATGAGGATTTGATTCAGCAATGGCATCTAAATCTGGTTTAATTATCTGGAAGGCTTCTTTCTTTTGCTTGTTTATATTAACCTGCCACAGAAATAGAAAGGGGAAAAAATACAAATTTCAATGAGTAAAAGGAAGCTATCTAAAGCAAAAAAAATTTTCATAACTCAAATTCTCATATCTCACCTTGAGAGTACTAAGATTCGCAAGCTTAGGCACATTAATGACATTCCCATGTTCGTCAATTTCTCTACCCTGGGCATCCAAACGAAGAACAGGAGCCTTGGCAGGTTTTTGAGGTGCAACTACATCAGTGGATGGAGCGACTGATGGACCAGGGAACATATTTATAAGGGGAGCAAATTCCGGGTCTTGGCGAAATCCCATCTTAGCAGCAAGTTCCTGAGCCCGCTTTACAGCTTCCAAATTAGGAATGCTAGGGAGCCCAGGAAGAACACCTGGTTTCCCAGTCATGGAAGCAGCTGTGGCTAAGTTAGTCATTGTCTGGGCAGGATTTGCAGAGACTGTTAAAGAACCAGAAGAGATAGGCTTTGTTCCTGTATTCAGTGAAGGTGTTTTACTTTCGTCTTTGTTAGGAGCTACCTGGGAGCTATTAGAGCCCGAAGTGCCAATTTTACTAAGCTGCGAAGAAAAAGAATATCATGAAGAATCCTATTAAACAAAATAATTTAGACAAACGTCAAGATTATACATACCACGGGTATCTTCTTCAGCTTTTCCGAAAGTTCCTTCTGCAACTGTAAAGCCTTTTTAGCTTTAGCTAAAGCATCAAGAGAGAGGCTGCCACTTTTGCCAGAAGTGAGTGAAGTTGCTGTTCCATCTGTACTAGATTTTCCAGGAACCTCATCAGATCTAATACTAACTCCCTCATTTTCATTGGTGGTAGTAATTGAAGATACCTTAGTAGGAAGAGGATGGTGAGAATCAACAGAGGTCGCTAAAAGCTTAGATGCCACACTGAGCGGTTCCAGCGCAGCAAGCTGCAAGATCAAAAAAAAAAAAAAGATGAAAAAATTCAATACAATATCATGGAAACCTCATAAACAATCCATCTTCAGAAGTAGCACCCCAACACCTATAAATAGTACAAGACTGTCAACACACTACTGCAAAATAACTTACAAATGACAATACTTGCCAAAGGTCCAACATATATCACAATAGGTTTTAACAGCAGGCTGTAAACATTCATGCTTACAACTCTACATTGCAAATACTAATTCAACAGAGGTTTCACTTGATCAATATCTTGAAGTGTTGTGGCAGGGAGCAGAGATGGGCATATTCTCTGTGATTTTACACCCTATAAGCTTATATTGATCATTTTCTAAAAGTTATGCTTCTCACAATTTCAATCACTGCAAAGGAATAAAATGTCTTAAACCTGATTACCAGTTTCTAAATTTATCTAAAAAAGAACATTGTCCTCCAAATAATTTGTTTACCTTATTTTACAATCTGACTTTAGTCATTGGTTGAATCCAATATTACTCAACAATCATCATCAATAAAAAGCATAACATTTTTAATACTACCACAATGAGATATCAAATAATCGATAGTAGAAATAAGATAATGTGGCTTGTCTTTGCAAATAATGACCTATTTTTTCATCATAATTGGCATCAAATAATATAATGGCCAATTATCACCAGAAAATGAATCTAAATAAATCTCTTTCATCATAAAGTGACATCAACAAAAAAACGTACAAATTTCTCAAAACCAAGGTTACATCTATCAAGGTGGGAAGAATTCAACTACCAAAAAACATCTAGCATAAGTCTTTACGGTTAAAGGTAAAAATAGTCGTAGAAAACAAATAAAACAAATTATATATAAGTTAGACGACAACAAAAAAAGGAAAAATGAAATACAAATCTACCTGAGTCAAGTATTCAGGAAGTTATTTAACAACTCCTGTGAAGAAAAGACCACTAAGTTTCAAGATACCATGTTCCAGTTAAAAATTCAATGGACGGGTTTAACAGGTTGCACATCTGAAAAGATCATTAAAGTGCATAATCCTACGAGATCAAAAAAACTTCATACTACAACAGGCGAGATACACATGTTTCCTATAGTTCCGTAACACTATCCATGAGAATGCTACTACCCTAACCAAAGGGCTTATTCAATTCCTCCATGCAAGATCAGACACAAAGTAGATAGCATACTATGACTTGTTACAGCTTATTTCAAGAGACATCATAAGTATCTGTTCTTACAGAATTTCAAAGCAAAGATGCAGATTAAGGGAGAAATGAAAATACATATGTTCCATAGATGGAGATAAAAACAAGAAGAGCTATAATGAGAGAAATGCTCACGTTAGCTGTCGAACCGCCCTTCTCCGCAGCAGCGATCTTATGATGGCCATTAGTGACCTCGATTTTTTCCAATTTCTCCCCGTGCCCTAAATCTTCATCCTTTGCCCTATCCTTAACCCTATGTTCTCGTTTCGTCTCTTTCTCATCTAAATCTTTCTTGTCGACCTCAATACCGCTATCGCTAAATCTCCTCGCGTCTCTACTCTGCTTCCGATCATCTACATTACTAACCGATCCTTCTTCTGACTTCTTTTCCTTCCGATCCACCTCCGTATCATCCGAATCATCTCTCCTCCTCCTATCTTTCACAACCCCATTCGCATCATCTTCAAAACGCCGCCTTTCCCTCTTCTCCTCCCTCCCACCATCTGAAACCCTAGCCCGCTTCTCCTCCCTCTCCGGCTCCTCCTCATCTCGCCCCTGCTCCTTCCGCTTCCTCGAGGCGTGGCGCCGCTCCACCGAGTGCTCGCTGGGGACTCCATCCCGCTCGACGGAGTCCCTGACTCTACTCGAGGACCTCTCGCGCTTGTGCTCGGGATCGGAAGGGGAGGACTCCTCGTCGTCGTCGTCGTCGTCGCGGCGGCGCTTCTCGTCGTCCTTGTGGTGGTGGTGGTGGCGGTGCTTATGCTCTCGATCACGATCGGGATCGCGATCGCGTTCGCCATCGCGGTCGCGGTGGTGGTGGTGATGGTGGCCTCTGGAAGAATCGGGATCGCGATCGCGATCCTTGCCGTCGCGGAGATCTCGGGATCGGCGGCTCGAGCGGTCGCGCTCGGAGGCTCTATCCATGGGGAAGGTGGGAGGCGGAGGGGTGCGATTGGGGAGGAGGGCTAGGGTTAGGGTTAGGGTTAGGGTTTGGCTCCCCGAAGCGAGAGGAGGGAGGGGGAGTGCGTGGCCGAGGGTTCTCGAACTAGATAATAGAGAGAGAGAGAGAGAGAGAGAGAGAGAGAAACAAAAAGAGGTGGTTTGTGGGCCAAATAAAATTTTAAATCACATTGGGCCGGGCCGGATCGGGTGGGGTCGGGCCGGGTCAAGCTGATTGGAATCAGAAATTTCTTTTTTTTTTCCCACCTACTCGATGCCCCAAAAAGAGCGAACATCTTACATTTTATAAGGGTTAATTGCATATAGCTCCCTCTTAATATATTATATAGCAAATACATCCCTATAAAGTTCACTTTTTTATTTTTATTTCTACAAAAGTCCTGACGTTTTTAAATATACCTCTACTGTTATGATTCATTAGAAAAATATAGTTAACCGTATAGCTAAAATACTTAATGCAGCTTACTGAATGAGATAAATTCACTTTTTTTACCCCTTATATTATAGGGATAATTACCTATATATCCCTCAAAACTTTAGAAATATCTCATTTACTCCTTTTTTTTTTTTCTTTCCAATATAGCTCTCATATGTTCCTCCGTTATTTCAAAATACCACTGCAGTTATCACTTGTTAAGTTAATTTAGATTAAATGTGAGTTAAATATCTACTAGAGTTAAAAAAAAATTAAAATACCTCTTTTGTCCGTCACTTAAAGGCAAATAAGAAATATTGGTGATGGCAGAAGGGTATATTTGAAAAGACCAAAAATCAAAATACTTTTGGTACCCCTAACTTAAGGGCAAATAAGAAAAGCCGGTAATGGTGGAAGGGTATATTTGAAAAGGCAAAATAGTAATTTTGTACAGATAATAGCTATTGCTAACAATTCATTAACGGAATTTAATTGCAGCGGTATATTTGAAATAGTTGGAACGTAAAAATGGTATTTTTAATATTAGCCTTCTAAGAGAGGTAAATTATAAAGTCCGGAACTTTTCAGAGGTATATAAGCAATTGCCCTCATATTATAATCCTATCTACTTTTGAGGATCTTTGGGAGGACATTTCTGCATAATTCTTAATAGTTGGGGCTTTTTGAATTGACATATCAGTTATAGCAAAAAATATCATTTCACTTATCTATTGTTAAAAAATAAACACTACTGTAAGGGCTTGTTTGGTTCAAGGGTGGAATTGGAATGGATAATGGAATGGGAATGAATTGGAATGCTAATTGGAATGGCCCACTCCCCCAAGACGTTTGGTTTGTGGATTGGGAATTGGAATGAGTTATTCACATTTCATTGTTTGGTTCGTATAAACTAAAAAAATTATAGGATACTATAATACTAATTTTACTCTCAAATATAAATTTATATTATTTAAAATTTATAAAAAATATAATACTATTCTCTAATAAGTTTTTCAAAAAAAATATCAAATTTATTTTTAAAAACTTTTATTGATGTGGGTTAGGGATAGGATTTTGAGAGAGGATAGGTTTTTTTTTTTTTTTNGAGAAAGGGGTGAAGGAAGGAGGGTGAGATGGTCACATGAGCTTCGAGAACTTAGTGGGCTTCCGGAATGAAATCTCAATCCGGGCTAGAAGACCGGAATCAAGTTGAATAATAGGCCATTCCCATTCCAGTCCGGAATAGGAATCTCAAACCGATTCATGCGAACCAAACAAAATTAACCGGATTTGATCAAACCGATTCCCATTCCATACCCAAAATGAATGAACCAAACAAGCCCTAATGGTAACAAATCAGAGAGACACATATGAATATCATTGATCTTTTGCAGAGATAAAAATAAAAAATTAAACTTTGTTAGGATATATTTGCTATTTGATATGTTTACAAAGAGCTGTATGCAATAAACCCAATTTAATATCTAGTTACACGTTAAATTTTATCAAATATGAGGACTCAAATTATTAAGTTGAGGGGTTTGATTGAAGAAAAACATAAGAGTTGAGGTGTCTTTTTTCAAAATAGCGTACAGTTGAGAGGGTCTTCATGCACATATATTTTTCCCTAATTAGAAGAGTTACACTAATCTAAAATCAAACCAACTCATTTTAGTTGATTATGTTGAATTTCCTTAGTAATTCACGGTTATTTGGTTTTACGAGTTTTACAAAGAGAAAACAAATTGAATTAACTGAATTAAATAATTTATACTCATTTTTTTAGGCCAATTTGCATAAAAAATCCACTAGTTTTGCACTTTTGCAAAAGTGGGCTACATGTTTCGATTTTACAGATTCGAGCCGGATTTTTAGCAAACTGACCAAAATACCCTTATACCTTTTTCTCTCTCCTTTTTTTTTCTCTCGTTTTTTTTTTTCTTTCTCTTCCCAGAGAGTGGCGGAGGCGGAGGCGGCTCGCTTCAGTTTTGTCCGGCGCATCCTTACACTCGCCTGCGCACCCCCCACCTTCCTCATCTCCTACCCTGCCGAGGCCGCGCTGCGACTTTTTTTTTTCCTCCTCTCCGACCCTCCTCCACCGCCTCCGACGACGACGCCTATCTCACCCTCTCTCGCCCTTCTCGCCCTTTCCCTCTCCCTCCTCCTTCGCCTCCTCCGCCACCTCTGTCGACGATGCCTCTCCACCGACATCGGCACCGCGGAGGTCGCTACGGCACCGCAGTCTCGGAGCGGGGGGTCTTTAGTGGCATCTTCGCCGGCGCCATGGCCATTGGCGGAGAGGTGTGACAAAAAAAATTTGTAGAAGAAGGAAGAAGAAAGAAATAAAGACAAAATATTATATAAGAAGGAAGAAGAAGATGAAATTGCACTGTTAAAATAAGATTATACTGTTTTAAAATAAATTTGTATTGTTTTCATGAAAATTGCACTATTTGATATAGAAATTATACTCTTTTGGAAATGATTTTACACTATTTAGGCTAATATTGCACTATTTGATTTTGATATTTTAATTTTTATATAAAATTTATAAATATATAATTTGGAAATCAAAAGAAGAGCTCTCTTTATTCGGAGGATTTTGTGGGTCTCACATTTTTTTTTCTTTTTAATTGAGGGTCAATTGTACCATTTGTCCCAACTTTTGCACAATTTTTACTTTAGTCCCTATTTTTTTTTTTTTTTTTGCAAACGCAATTTGGGATGTTTTTGAATATGACTAAACTCGGATCAGATTAGATTTCAAGTTGTGGCTGCCATTTGCTGTGAGGCCTGTCTCGACAGTTTTTTCGAATAAGTCGTCGGTAATTATAATAATATAATATATATATATATATATATGATAATAATTTGCTTGTAATAATACCTTCTCACCGCATCACGCGTGTCACGCCCCGGATTACACATTCCCCGGGCACGCTGACAAATCCGCCGTACACAAAGGAATGTCCCCTGTATACGAAGCATAGCTGTAACTGTAACAAATACAATACTACAACCAGTAGTATAGAGCTGCTCGAATAAAACTGGTAAAAACAAGAACAAGTTCCATATACATACATACATCCAGGTATACCAAAAAAAACTCGCCCAGCGAGATACAACCAGTATGTATAAGAAACTCAAAAACGAGCACTACCTGCAGCTGGTAACCTCTCGAACAGCAGCAACTAGGAAGGGCTCTAACTGGCAACGCCCTTGCCACGATAAGTCTCTGAGGAAGCAGCAGCCGGAACAGCAGGCTCTGCAACAATAGGGTAACAACTGGGCGTGAAAACTACTGTAAAAATAATTAGTCCTCAGTGGTTACCGCTCTCAACATCGTCTGTCCACCCACCAAGTCTACAGAAAGATGCAAAGATAGTAGGAAAAGCTGGAAGGAATCTATAGCTAAATGTCACTACACTATCCTGCTCTACACTAACCAACTGTAATAAAAGTCAATCATAACCCAATCTCATTAGGAACTGTAAGCATACCCGTCCTTGGCACTGTGAACACACCTGTCCCGCCCGGTTGTGACTATACAGCTACCTCCACGCTAAGCAGTCAGTGGAGAGCGAGTCCAACCTGCACTAACGACACCAATGCAAAAGCGCAGCGCCCGCCTCCGGAGTGGCACTCATGGGAGCTACCCAACCGAGTATGCAAGCGTATCTCTTTCGAGCTAAATCAGGCTCTCACAAGCCAAATCAAGTAAATCAGGTCCAACTAGTCTAACAACCAACAGGTCACGTGAACTCAGCACAATCTGATGCCAAAATGGCGATATGGGTCGACCGTCAACCCCAATGGCACCCAACAATCTGGAACAGTCTGAGCGCTACTGTAAAAATACACTCGGCATCTCAGCACGAGCGTAACTGAAATCTAAACTATCTGGGATATCCACCACGCCGATACTGCGGCGATACAAAATAATAACGGCTTCTTGAGCTAAATCAGGTAGTTTAAATATATGACAGGTCATAATCGCAGTTTTCTCCTAAGTCATATCCAAGTCCAACATGTGCAACTATATAATCACAGTATTAAGCTCCAATTCAGATTCTACATGTAAATATGCCAAAACTCATGAACCGAGCAATCTCTATCAACGAATCAATACAACAACACATGCCGACAATCTATATACTTAGAAGATAAACAGACGATTAACCCACCTCAAACGCTAATTCCAAATCCGGTGTGACGTCGAGAACGGCGGAAATCCACGCTTGCTCAGTCTCCCAACGCAGCCACCACGATGCTCGCGTGCTCGAACGGCTCTGCGGCGCGACGTCGGTGTCGATCCGAGCTCCAACGGCAACTCCACCCAAGCTCCACCTCAACCGGACCAAGCTAGAGAGAGAGAGGGAGTGAACCAGGCAAAATCTCCTCTCAACTCTCCCTCACACCTGTATAGAGTAGTGGAGAGGTGAGTGAAGCAAACGAGATGAGAAAAGCCACATTTGCCCTCTCACCTACCCTGGTGTACCGGTACACACAAGGTTGTACCGGTACAAATCTAGAAAAAAAAAATTCTAAAAAAACTATTAATTTTTGTAAAAACTAAATGAACAAAAAATACTTAACCAACCAAACAATTATTTCCTAAAATTTTATTCAGAAAACCAAACACCGCTAAGGATGTCAATGGGTATGGATACCCGAAATTTTATCTGAACCCGAACCCGAAACCCGAATGAAACGGATATATCCGATGCTAAATGAATATGAATTTGGATATGAATATCAAAAATAGAAATCTGACGGATATAGATTCGTATATGGATTTTGACAGTATCCGACCCGAACCCGAACCCGACCCGAACCCGAATTTATTTTGTATTATATAATATATATATATATATATATATATATATAAAATTAAATTTGTATTTTAAAAATTTAGATTTAATATAATATATTTTGAAATATTAAAAAAAGAAATAATTGTTTCAGGTTTAAATTTTTAGATTCGGGTTCGGATTTTTTGTCGGATTCGGATTTGGATATGGATTTTTAAAATCCGTCGGGTTCGGGTCTCGGGTTTAGAGTCGGATTCGAATTTAGATTTTTAAAAATTCGCTCCGAATCCGACCCGTTGACATTTCTAAATACCGCATAGAGCAAAAATAAAAACGCAAGCAAGAGATCCTTCAAAAGCACAAGCAGAGATACACAGAGCAAAATGAGTGAACTCATTTCAAATTAAAAAACTGAAATATTAAATAGTGAAATTAAAATAGTATATGGATCAAATAATTAAATAAATTTTGTACTATTTTATTAAAAATAAATAAATAAGTTGTTGACGTGTAGTCACAATTACTGCTTGGGAAAAGTTTCGAGTATGGTCTACGTAAGCAGTGGAACTTGCAAATTAATGGAGTAGTATAAGCGTTTGGTGCGGACGCTGCAATTAAGAGAAAGGGCGCATAAATTTGACCAAATCCAGTGACTCATCCCACGTGGCACATTCCCTCTCCTTACAAACTAGTTAAGGGCCCGCGCGATGCGGCGGAGAGGTATTATTACAGTAAATTATTGTAATTAAAAAATTTGATTGTAAAAAAAAATTAAGGATCAAAATAAAAAATAGTAAAAAGGTTGGGACCAATCTGTGATTAATTTTCTAAAATAAAGGGAGACTTTCTTTAGGGTTCATAATTCACATTTATAAAGATAAAGATAATAATAATAATAATAGTAATAATAAAATATTAATAATAAATATAAAAATAAAATTCAAATTTAAAATTTGAATTCAATTCTAAAATCTTTTTTAACAGTACCATTTTATTGCGATGAAATCAAGAGATTTAAAATTTTGATTGAAAAAAAAAAAAATTAAGGACCAAAATCAAAAATAGTAAAAAAGTTGGAACCAATGTGCGATTAAGTTCTATAAAAAATTATATGTGGGCTCCCACAACCCTCAAAAATAAGGAGATGATATGTTAATGTTGTTAATTTTAAAACCTCTTTTAGCAGTGTCATTTTGTCGCGATAAAATCAAGAGATTTGAAAATTTGATTGCCAAAAAAAATATTAGAAACCAAAATGAAAATAGGAAAAAGCTTGAGAACCAATGTGTAATTAATCCTAAAAATTTGTATGTGGGCACTATCCTCCCCAAAATAAGGGGAGGGCTTCAAACCAGTCAAGCACAACCAAATGGGAAAAAAAAAAAAATCAAAACTTGAGTTAAGTGAGCTGGATTTGGTTCTTCATCTTTAGCTCAGTTGTCTATTCAAATTGGTAAAAGAAGCAGAATGTTCAGAAATCAAAATAAAACAGCAATCTAAACGAAAAAGAAAAAGATTTATGTAGGGATAGCTTTGACATTTTCAAACTCGTGTTGCTTAACTGAAGCTCCTCTCGATTCAAATATATCAAACAATTCAANCGATTCAAGAGTTATATAGATATAGATGTTGGTGCTCGCCACGTGGCACTCTCCCTCTGCCACCCATCCTCCAAATCCCTGCATATCTCTTTATTAATGTAATAAATTTCACTACTAGTCCCTCAACTCTTTAAGTCGTTCAATTTGGTCCCGGAACTTTTGATTAACTTTTTGGGTAATGGTCCTAGAATTTCTTATTTGATATCAGAATAAGTTATCCGCTAATGACGTGCATTTGATGATTTTTTTTTTTTTTTGTTGGGTAAACTCACTACAACAAAATTAGGTTATAGGGACACATATTTGGAACATTTTTGAATAAGTGTCCTATTTATGCTAAAACTTAAAAACACATCTACTAATGCCTAAATATAAAGCCCAATCCAACCAAAAATAAAAGATTACTCTACTCAACCCACCACACCCAGTCCATTTGGGCCTATTACAAACAGAAAAGAAAAAAAAAAGAAAAATCAATTACCATCTTTTCTTCTCTCTTCACTCAATGCACTGAAATTCTAGACGAAGAGCCTTTACTGTCGTCCTTCTCCGCCACCACAGCCAACGAGATAGAGTTTCGGCGGTTGCTAAATACTTAAATAAGTGTTGGTAAATTAGCAGCACTCTTTTTGATTATAGCGACACTCTTTAACTGTCACTATATACCTAGCGACCTCACATATAGCAACACTTTTTAAAAGTATCAGTAATTTTAGCTAGCAGCACTTTTTTGACATGTACCTACATTTAAAAATATTGCTATATACCGTTTTTGTTGTAATGACTTCAAATACCATCCCTGTGGCTTCGTACTTTCTCACTTTAGTACCATGTGATTTAAAGTGTATTAAGTTAGTGCCCTATAGTTTCATTTTTATCTTTTCGTCAGCTTCAATTTGTTAATATTTCGTTAAATTATATATAAAAAACTTCAGATACGCCACCTAGGTTTATCGAATATTCACTTTAGTACCATTTAGTTTTAACTTTATCACTAATTGAATGAAAAGAATTAGTAGAATCGATAATAAAAAGATAAAAATAAAACCACATGATATTAAATTGATACATTTTAAACTATAGGGTACTAAAGTGAGAAAATATAAAACCACAGGGGTGGCATTTGAAGTTTTTTTTTTTTTTTTTTAGGTCTCACTTGGTATTATGTTTTTAGAGGTCTCGCTCACATATTATAATTATTTTTTTACATAAATCTACACATATTAAAACAGTTATCAAACCTCAATAGAAAATATGTTAAATCTGAAGAACTCACAGCATAAAAACCTACAGTATAATCTTTTTTTACATATATATATATAGAGAGAGAGAGAGAGAGAGAGAGAGTTGAGCTCCTGAACTTTTAAAGGCACAAGAGCATTTATGCTTGTGACTTTTTAGTCGCCGGATCGCCTCAAGATTTATACAGTACTATCAACGTTATGTCCCATTAAGTCTCTTTTATTAGTACTGTATGAATTTTGAGACAATCAAACGACTAAGAAATTACGAGCACGCTGAGCTCATATGCTTTTAAAAGCACGGCATCTCAAATCTCTCTCCTCTATGTACACACAAGCATGCTCCACTACTTGTGCGGGCTCCCGTCAATTTTGAGTTTCATTTGCACACCACGCATGCTCCACTACTTGTGCGGGCTCCCGTCAATTTTGAGTTTCATTCGCAAACACACACACACCACGCATGCTCCACTACTTGTGTGGGCTCTCGTCAATTTTGAGTTTTATTCTTGCGAATGTAATATTCTACATTAAATCTAACGAAATCGATCGTCGATTGGAAAGTCTCGTCCTCAAAAATGATTTACGAGCACGGAGACCTCCGTACTCCTAAGAACATTATATACCGCGCCTCTCTCTCTCTATAACATTATATACCGCCTCTCTCTCTCTCTCTATAGAGAGAGAGTTGAGCTATGGTGCCATTAATAGCATATTTTCTACTGTAAAATTTGTTTTCAATAATAGGGCATCCTATTTGACGTTTGATATCATCGATCATGATTTAGAATATTTAAACATTCTAATATACTCAAGTTTCATGATTTTGAAAATTATTTTATTATTCATCAACTGACCAACAAATAAATAGTTAAAATTAAACAATCTTCTAAAATTAAAGATTAGATGTATATGTTTTAGATAGTTAAATTAATTTTTCATTAAAAAATCATCTATATATTTGGATTAATTAGTCTACATCATTACATTGGGAAAAAAAAAACCGTCTTATGGCCCATTAAAATTATTACTTTTGAAACTGTTTGATCACTAAGTAAATATTAATGTCAAAAAATTATAAAATCAAGTATCGAAAGAGTTCAAAAGTCGAAAATCATGTTTACTTGATTGTTGAAACTAATGTTCGAATAATGAAAATAAATTTATGAGTAATGTTATGCTTACAAATAAATTTTACAAACTAGCGTACGTGACGGTATTTAATTAGTGATCAAACAGTTATCACGAGGTGAGATCTGACCAAAAAATTATAAAATCAAGTATCGAAAGAGTTCAAAAGTCGAAAATCATGTTTACTTGATTGTTGAAACTAATGTTCGAATAATGAAAATAAATTTATGAGTAATGTTATGCTTACAAATAAATTTTACAAACTAGCGTACGTGACGGTATTTAATTAGTGAAGAAGTATAAATCACGAGGTGAGATCTGACCATTAAATTATAGAGTTTGTAAAATGTTGTGAGATTTATTTGTAAGCTGCAATTCTTTCATGTAATGTTGCTTAATTATTTTAAGGAAAAACTTCAAATACCACACATGTGGTTTCACACTTTCTCAGTTTAGTACCCTATGGTTTAAAGTGTATCAATTTAGTATCATGTGGTTTCATTTTTATCTTTTTATTATCGATTGCACTAATTTTTTTCGTTAAATCAGTAACAAAGTTAAAACCAAAGGCAGCGTTTGATTCGGGTATAAGCAAAAACAAGCTATTACAGGGATATGTACAAGTACGGGGATAAGAAAAATAGCGTTTGGATAGAAAATATGGAATAAGAAAAATAGTGGGTAGTTATATATAGAAAATAGAGGTGTTGGTGGGAAAAGTTATACCAGCTTATTTCAGGTACCCGAGAACTACTATTCTAGGGTAAAAAATTTGCGTTTGGGTATAAAGAGGGGATAAGGGGTTATCACTCCCCTCATCCCCCATCCAAACGGTGCAAAAGGGTACTAAAGTAAATATTCGATAAAACTAGGTGGAGTATCTGAAGCTTTTCGTATATAATTTAACAAAATATTAACGAAAAAGCTAATGAAAAGATAAAAATAAAACCACAGAATATTAACTTGATATACTTTAAACTACACAGGGTACTAAAATGAGAAAATGCATGCGAAACCATATGGATGGTATTTAAGTTTACCCTAATTATTTTAATTATAATTATTTGGTAGTGAAGCATGTTCCTTTTTTCAACGGCTTGGTGTTAAATGTGACAATTACCACTTTTGCATATCCCTTTTAATCCATTAATTTATTTAATATACTTCATTAATGGAGAAATTAAAGTTACCATAAAAATGGATAAAGCAAATTAAGCAAAAGTTTAATAAAACAAATTCCCAAAGGATGGTGATCATGGGACCATTTCAATAGGAGCACTTCCCAATAAATAATCTCTTGCCAAATAAATTAATTAAACTCATAATAATTAAGATCATATATTCTTAATTCTAATATTTTTGTTTATTTCCCTTTTTAATGTGCACCAAAACCTATTTTGGGAAGTTATTTTGCGTCTCATTGAAGCCCAAATTTATTTTTCTCATGTATGTCTCTTTCTTTCTTTAGAGGGAAACACATGTACACTCACAGAATCAATTAATACACCTTGTTACTTCTTAATTAGGTAATTAATTAATTAATAACCAGATTAATTGTTGTATGCACCGAGCGTACATACACCACAAAACTCTTCTTTTATTGAATGCATTTTATGATATTTAAAAATTATCCTTTTCTTTTTTTTTTCCTAGAAGAAGCACATAGCACTTTGTGTGCATGCATCTTATATCTTGAAGCATAATTTGATTCGAAAACTTAAAAATTGAATTCAAATGAAAATAATAGTGCATTAAAAATTGAAAGTCTTGAACATTGATTTTATATGAATCAATAACATCTTTTTTTTCAGATTAATTATTTCTTACAAATCTTTATATAAAAATCATATTTATCGAATTAAATTATTATTATTATTATTATTATTATTATTATTGGTCTAAAATACAAAGCAAATATTCCCCATGCGATGTATATTAAAATATTAGAGTATAAGAAAAATACACAACTTATTTTATTTGAAAACACTGCCTACAAACTACTTGATATGGTGCATATATACAACATGCATGGTGGTGCATCAAGTGCACACAAAAATTCCTCATTAATATATATAAATATAACCTCCTCCTACATGCCCCATTTATACATGAGAGAGAGAGAGAGAGAGAGAGAGAAAGAGAGAATAGGGAATAGGGAATAGAGAAAGAGAGAGAGAGAGAGAGAGAGAGAGAGAGAGAGAGTAGGGAATAGGGAATAGTATAGAGAGAAATATGTTGTTGTACCCAACATGATGAGGGACTCTTCTTCTTCTTCTTCTTCTTCATCATCATCCTCATCATCTTCTTCTTCTTCTACTATGCCATGGGTGCATGGCATGTGTGTGGTGCTCTCCTTAATGGTGGTCTCTCTAGTGGTGCTCCTCTTCTTTGATCCAAACACCACACCATCTTATAACTGGTTCTCTTCAACACACCCTCCTCCTCCTCCTCCTTTGAACCCAAACCCAAAGAGAAGTGTTGGTGGTGGTGGAGGTGCTCTAATGGCCACTATCTCTTCCTCTTTCTCCCACAACAATGGTGGTGTTGATACTAACAACAACAACAACAACAACAACAATAATAACAACAACAATAATAATAGTTATAACAATGGAGATGGGCATGTACATGTGGGGTTCTACAATGGTGGATTAGAGTATTATCACTTCAATGCTTCATATGTTTCTCCGGCTCCGGCACCGGCACCGGCACCGGCACCGGCACCGGCACAGGTGAGTTTACTTTTTTTCTCTTTAATTTTTTTATATTACTATTTTTCTTTTGTGGATTTGATAAACTAATCTTTGTGAGTTTTATTTGGTTCCTAATATTAATTTTCTCCTTTATTTGATATATACTTGTTTGATATTGACATGCATGTAGTTAATTTGGACCATTTTTGGTACTAATTAAGAAACTAATCTTGTAAATAAAGAAATAGTAGAAAAAATTGTAAATTGGGAAAATTATGTTTCTATTTATTTATGCTCAAAGTATATGTACATGTGGATGTATGTGCATGTGTGCTCACGCTTAATTTAAATTTACATGCATAGGGATTTTTGTTATCTTTTTTTTCTATAAAAATCTATGGAGGGAGATGGATTCGAATTAGAAAATTAATTAGTTTCCTTCAAAGAGGAGAAATTTTGTTAGAAACTGGGTTTTTAAGGGGCAATGCACAAAAATCGGATTCCGAAAGGGTATAGATGTGAATTGGTAATTTTCTAGAAGTTTATGAATGCAAAAATTCTCATCCAAATTTTAATTTGCTAACAATCCATTAATTACTTTAAATGCATACGTATTAATGTTACTGTACTTTGTTTTATGCATTAGAGTAAGGTAAAAATGTACAAAGACCCCCTCAATGATAGGTCATTTTGAATTCGCCCCTTCTAATTTTTTTTTATTGGCCCCCTTAACCCCTTTGATGTTTGATTTGTTGTCAATTTTCAAGTGATTTTAGTCAATAATGTTGGAAATTTCATCAAATTAATCAATGGTCTCGTTCAATATAACGACTATAAAACTTTTAACTCAATTAAAATAATAATAATAAGGGAAAACTTTAAATACCACCCCTGTGGTTTCGCACTTTTTTTTATTTTAGTACCCTATAGTTTAAATTATATCAATTTGGTATCTCGTGGTTTTATTTTTCTCCTTTTATTATCCCCTCTATTAATTTTTTTTCGTTAAACAAGTGACAAAGTTAAAACTGAACGGTACTAAAGTGAATATTCGATAAACCTAGATGGAGTATCTGAAGTTTTTGTATATAATTTAACGAAATGTTAACAGAGGAGCTGACGAAAAGAGAAAAATAAAACCACGGGATACTAAGGTGATACACTTTAAACCACAGGGTGCTAAAGTGAGAAAGTGCGAAACCACATAGGTGATATTTGTAGTTTATCCTAATAATAATAAAGTCGCGAGGCCTATTTTGTAATTGCGTATAGTTAGGTGGGCCCGTTATATTTTTGCATGGCAAAATTAACATTATTCTTTTCTTCTTTCTGTTGGGGGAATTTGAGCACTTGAACATTCTTATCTACAAACTCAAAAGAATTTAAAAAGTAGTAAAGAGAAAAAAAAAGAAAAGAAAAGAAGGCATTCCTAGCTATTTCCAGGCCCTTGGATTTGAGAGAAGATGGTTTCGGACGCTCGATGGGATCGAGCTTTTTTTCTTTTGTAGCTTTCTCTCTCTCTCGGCTTTCTTCCTTACCTTTCGGTTAAGGCATGAAAGATTCAAAGGAATTCGGCGCGTCGATGGATGGTTACTTAATAAAACAGTAACATTTTTGTATACATAACTGTGGTGAGGTTTATTTCATTGAATAATCCTTTTACACATGCAGTGTTTTAAGTTTTAAAAGAAAAAAGAAAAAGTAATTGGAATTAAAAGAAAAGCTGTGTTGGGGTTTTCTCTCAACACATTGCAATCTAAGGCTGTTTATTTGCGGGATTTTTGCTTATTTATTTATGCCTTTTATGCAAAAATTTTTAATTTATTCTAAAATTACCAAAATGTCCTTCTAAATCCCAAATCCTATTAGTAAACCTAGGGTTTGGGAACATTTGAAGGAATTTTTGAAAATCAATGAGGACGTTTTAGTCAATCAGGGATATATTAGATATTATCCCTTAATTTAGAGAGATTGCCGCATGTAATTTGCAATGTGTGCAAGACCTTTAACACGATATATCAACTAGAAGCTATATCACTTGTCGGCTGTCACATGTACAAAGTTGACTCTTAATGATATAATCTTACAGGATCATGGAAAAATAAGCCGAACAAAATGTATCTATGTCCTTGAAGAAGATGAAACTTGTATACGCCGTCGATCATCTTGTCCTCGAAGAAGATGAATGTCGCCAATATTTTATATTTTAACAGAGGAAATTAATGAGAAGGGTCAGATTGGGGCGAAGTCGAGAGCCCAATTGTAAAAAATTTAAAGGTCGAGGGTCGACCAAAACAAAACTACTTTAAATGGTTGATATTAATCGACTAACTTACCTCTGCATTCATCATTTATCAATAATCTGACATTATTAGTAGCATATTTAAGCTTCATTAGCATGCTCTATTAGAAGGTAAGTATGCTATTAGCTAGCTCACTGCAAATCAGCTATACATTTCGTGTTCTTTCGGATCCTTTTTATGTGGCATAATCAACATATCACCAAAAAGTAAGAAACACAAACTCCTTTATACTTTTGGAAGTATAGTAGCTCTACACTATATATATATATATGGACATTAGTTGGCTTCGCAAGTTAGGCAACACAAATGTACACATACTTTGATCTTTTGAAAATGCCGTTGTGTCATTTTTGGTTGGATATAAATGGTTAGAAATTAATAATTTTGATCGATGCGAGGGGAGTTCAAAACATATGAGGATCTTCTATTTAGGGCATGTTTGTTTCAACGTAAGTAGACTTGGGGTAGAAGTGGACTTTGGGTTGAAGTGGAGTTGGGGTGAAAATTAATTCACTTAATTAATTCACTTCCGCTATTTGTTTCTAACTGTGGAAGTGCAGTTCTGCGAGTTCTGTTGTTTGTTTGGTTGGAAGTAGATGACGTAAAAAGTGTAGCTCTTCACCCCCAGTATAATTACCTCCGAAGTGATATTATTGTCTATTTTGTAACTTAGTGAATAATAAATTATAATAAATAAAAATTAATATAATTATATATGTATATAATTATATATATATGTATGATTATAAAATAAAATTTTAAAAAATTTGATTATTTGTTTGCATATAAATTATAATAATACAACAAATAAAATTCTAAAGTTAAAAAATTATTAACATTTAACAAATTCATTTTTCATCATTTTCTAAATATACAAATTAAATAAAAAATATATTAAAACTTACCTAACCAAATTTGATTATATTTTAGACATACAATCCAAATAAAAAATTTAATTACTTCCACAATTGAATATATTTGGAGTTGGGTCTGGGACACAAGAGAGGAAAGGGTAGAGTAGAGGGTAACCCTAACACATTAATTCCAACTTTTGTCTCTTTTCACCTCACCGAAATTGACTTCGCCCGATGGGAGGGGGAAGTCAATTTCATTATTTTGGGTTAACTAGACTTTCGGGCGTAATAAAATTATGGTAAACCGAACAACGGAAGTGGTCTGTTTTCACCGAAAATTACTTTCCCCTTCCCCCTTCCACCCCACTTCCGTGCAAACAAACAGGCCCTTATTTGACTTGAAATTTGATTGGCGGATATAGTACTTGTATTAATTTGTAGTAGATTCATTATATCGCTGATCGAATTAACTTTCTGATAGTAGGCAACAACATACATCGAGGATTCTATTTCAAAACATACAACTCCTCCTAGTAGGCAACATAGAAGAGATGTGAACCTAGAGAGGGTTGAACTTGATCTAGCCCGAGCCCGGACTGCTATCAGAGAAGCTGTTCAAAAAGCAAATAATGGATCTGAAATAGAGGATAGTGATTATGTTCCAAAAGGCCCGGTATACAGGAATGCACATGCATTTCACAGGTACGAATGTTAACGCTTGCCACTTATTTTTTAATTTGTATTGCTTTCTAGTTCTTTTTTGTTAAAAAAAGATAAAACCTAAATAACAACAAACTCAGCCTGGTCGGAGAGAGCTTCATAAGCAGTTTAGCAACATCAGAAATTTCTTTAATATACAATACCCACTAACTTTTGCATCAGAGTTAGTAGAAGTTTCAAATTAGAGCTTCCAATTTTAAGACTGAGCCCTTTTAATGTGTTCTTGTAAAAATCTTTTGACCGAGAGATCACATAAAAAAAAGAGAATATAGGGTTTAATTAAAGTTCACATGAGAGGCCGGTGAAAAAAAAAGGAAAAGAAAAGATATGGAACAACCAAAATGAACTTTTGTATACGAGGAGTGTGGGAGAAAGAGGGAAGAAAAAGCTAGAGAGGAAAAGTGGCTTATCAAATTTTGGAGAGGTGTGTTTGAAAAGATAAAGGATATAGTAGTTAATTTTTTTAAAAAAAGTTAACCATCCTAGTTAAATAAAGTAATAAACGAGTCATTTTTGAAAGGTAAGATCTTATGTATGTCAATTTTTGGAGGGATATGCACTATTGAAGGACCTGTTTGGCCCTGTTGTAAGGTACAGTGATATTGAATGAAGTGCTGTTTAAGTAATGCTTGAAAAGAAGGACTACAAAAAAATTCTATCCGACAGTATTAAAAGCCCCACATTAAAGCTCTTGCTTTTAGACCTACCGCATCTGGCACAGTTGGCTAGAGCTTGACGGTTCGTGCCTGAGGTTTCAAGTTCGAAATATAGTTGTTTCACATTTCTAGCTAATTTCAATTCTTTAAAAGAAAAAAAAAAACAAAGCAAGTAGCTTGTAATCTTTTTCTCAAAAAAAAGGTTTTGCATATGGACTTAGAAATCTCATCTCTGCTTTCCAGGAGAGCAAAAGCTCATGACTAGCAAAGTTAGGGCCAAACAATTAATAAATATTAATATCATATAGGTGTGTATGCACTTTTCATGAATAGATACATATTTCAGTTGAAATAATGAAGGAATCAGAACTTTTAATCATTTTAGTTATTTTCCTTAACTAACAACTTCACACACATTTCAAAAAGTGCAGGAGTTACTTGGAAATGGAGAAGCTCTTCAAGGTCTATGTTTACCCGGAAGGGGAGCCGCCGATTTTCCACGACGGCCCCTGCCGAAGTATATATTCGACAGAGGGGCGGTTCATACACGGCATGGAGCAGGAGAACCGGCTGCGAACGACGGATCCGCGGCTCGCCCATGCATACTTCCTTCCTTTCAGTGTGGTGAAGATGGTTAAATTGATTTACGAGCCTAACTCGCACGACATGAAGCCCTTGCGACAGACCGTTCTCGATTACATCAATGTTGTCGCGAGTAAATACCCGTATTGGAATAGAAGCCTCGGCGCGGATCATTTCATGCTCTCCTGTCATGACTGGGTAAATCTTTTCATTAAAATTGATCCCAGTTCTGATTGCAGAATTCTGCTTTTCGTGCTCGAAAGCTCATTTTAGATTCTTGCAACAGCTACAAGATTTAGACTTTCTATTTGTCAGACATCTAATTTCTACTTTTTTGTAAAAGCTATTTCAGAAGCATGGCAAATTAGCACCAGGAGTAGGTAGCCATGTATTACGGACGTGGCTATACACCTCGCATGTCCGTGTCGTTTGGACTCATGTCCGATGCAGACGTGCCATGGACGCGCACTCAATGAGCGTCTACAGCACACCCCAATAGAAAACAAATACTTTTTATATCTACTTTTTTTATACATATATAATGTAAGATAATATATATTTTGACTTTTTAATAAATGAATACAAAATCTTTTTAGATGGTATAAATGACTTATGTACACTGTAGAATTTTTTTTCTTAAAATACATGTACTATTCATGAAAAACCTTATTAACTTTCATTGGTATGAAAAATATAACAATATTTTTACAAAATTAATAGTTTATATACAATAAATATAGATTACTATATTTATTAGCCGTGCATGTGCATGTCGAGTCGTGTCTCGTATTTCATGTCCGTGTTCGTGAATGGCGCCTAGGTAGGTAAAGATAACTAACTTGAAATGAAACTCACTTGCATTACACTTCAAAAGGCATGTAGCTCACATTCTCCTTTCTATTCATGTTTTCATGTTTTACTATGAACTCAAAATTCGTCACACATTGCATCAATCCGCAGGGGCCTTACGTCTCGTCGGCCGATCCTCATCTGTTCTCCAACTCCATCCGTGTGCTCTGCAACGCGAACACGTCGGAGGGATTCAGCCCGTCGAAAGACGTCGCCCTCCCGGAGATCAACCTCAAGACCGACTCGACCGCGGGGATGCTCGGCGGGCCGTCCGCCTCCCGCCGCCCGATCCTCGCCTTCTTCGCGGGCGGCAACCACGGCCCCGTCCGGCCTCTCCTCCTGCAGCACTGGAAGGACAACGACAGCGACATCCGAGTCACCGAATACCTCCCGAGGGGGGTCTCCTACTACGACATGATGCGGAGGAGCAAGTTCTGCCTCTGCCCGAGCGGCTACGAGGTGGCGAGCCCGCGCATCGTCGAGGCGGTGTATCTCGAGTGCGTGCCCGTGACGATCAGCGACAATTACTCTTTGCCGTTCAGCGATGTCCTCAACTGGAAGTCGTTCTCGGTGCAGGTTTCGGTCGGAGACATCCCGAACCTGAAGAAGATTCTTACGGGCATCTCGCCGCGGCAGTATATAAGGATGCAGAGGAGGGCGAGGGTGGTGCGGAGGCACTTCATGGTGAATAACCCGCCGGAGCGGTTCGACGTGTTTCATATGATTCTGCATTCGGTGTGGCTTCGCAGGCTCAATGTGAGGATTCATGCAAAGGATTGATTGATTTGTAAGATTGAGTTTTTTGTGATAGTTAGAGATTTTTTTATTTTTTTATTTTTTTTTTTTATTTTTAACTTACATGTATGTGATTTAATTGCATTTGAAAAGGCATGGGTTGTTGCTGATGCTGGGAAATAAACTGCTTGTTTTACTCTTCTTTTGTGTGTAGATTTTATAGAGTAAGTAAATGTTGGTGTGTTTTTTTGCTTGTAATGTGGGAAATACACCAAAAACACCCTACTTTTCTTTTTTAAGAAGGAAAAAAAAATGTAAATCATCATAAAGTTAAGTGATTGGTCTGTGTATTTTCTATTTACTACTATCTCTTTTGTTTCCTTAGAAACAAGCATTTCTTCTTATGTTCTTCCTTAAAAAGTTTTTTTTTTTGGGGCTAAATTGCATAGCACTTTTTTTGTAAATATCTATTTTTTAACTTTTTCTTTTTGATTTTTAAAAACTTATATTTTATTCTCTTAAAATTTCAGAAATATTTTTAGAGGAGTCCAGCGTTAATGAAGAAGGTAAAATGAATTATCTTTACTTCTTTATAACAAAAAATTAATTTTTTAATATATTTCTGTCATTTTAGAAGGTATTTTTAGTATAAAATATAAAAAATGGACGGAATAATGATGAAACCTTGACGGAGGGGGACTAAATGCAATAACTTAAAATATTGAGGGAGTAAAATGTAAGTTTTTCAAAGATGGGAGGAAAAGTAAAAAAAAAAAGATATTTATAAAAAAAGTTTTTTAAATTATTATAAGAGGTGAGCTCATAATAATTTAAAAAATTATTATAAGAAGTTTTTGTAAAAAAAAAAAAGTGAGCTTATAAGAGAGATTTCTCACAAGCCTTTTAAATTATTTGATTTGACAAATTAATGAATTTTTTGTAACAAAATTTGGTTATGCATTTTATTTTAACAGATTCATGAGAATTATTATGTGGTAATATTTGAGTAATGGTAGTTCATTGAATCAACTTGTATGATTTTAAAATATTTACAAGAGGTTTCAAAAATAAATAATTAAACTTGAATAACCAAAAATATTATCATACATTATTTAAATTTTAAATCAAGGATGCTGAGACCATAAAAACTACTAGTTACAAATGTTAAGTTCTTGCTTGGTATAATGTTTACTTTTTATTTTTTTAAATAGAATTTTGCATATTCAGAGGTGTGGGAGAGGACAGTGGACTATCAATAATATTTTTATTCAAAGTGTTTACTTGGTACCAAAAAATAAAAGCTTAAAAATCACCTCTTCTTTTGTTTTCACTTTTTTAATATATTGTCATCTATAGTCTAAATGCATTATAAGCTGATCAATTATAACAACAAAGGAGAAGTATTTTCTCCAACACATTAATTAAGTTATATAGAATTAGTATTTAAAAAATAAAAAAAACGATAATGATAAAAAAGGGCTAAATTACAGAAAATCTTCTGTCAAAACCCAATTTTTCACTTTTGTCCCCTGTTATTTAAAAACCTACACTTTGCCTCCTTATAAAATAAAAAATGTTCACAAGGGGGTACGGTAAAAAATGTTCACAAGGGGGTACGGTGTGAACTGTGATGATAAAATGACTATTTTGCCCCTTACCATATTCGCAGGAGAGAAGGCCAAGGACATTTTTGGCATAAAAAATATATAATAATATTTTATAAACGGAATCCTAACAGATTACTAACAGTAGGGGGCGAAGTGAACATTTTTTATTTTACAAGAAAGAAAGTGTAGGTTTTTAAATGATATGGGAAAAAATGAAAAATCGAATTTTGACAGAGGGATTTTATATAATTTAGCCTAAAAAAAACTCAGTCTAAATGTCCTACATCATTAAACTAAACTTTTTTATAAAATTAATCTGTACTAATAAAAAATAAAATTAGCTAAGTTAATTTAAGTCATTGGATTTTAGTATGATTTGATTAAAAAATCTTTGGTGGGTTTGATTAAAATCAGATTGATTTGTCGGTTTCACTGTTGAACTGCAGTTTTGAACAGTTCAAAGCAATTTTTTAACCTATCTGATTAAAGGGGTCGAATCAAATTACTTTAATATCTGGGTGATGAAACATGTTGAATCGACCGATTTGATTCGAATTTTAAATCATTGCTTGATGACCAAAAATATAATTTAGCCTTCATATTACATATGGAAACATATCATATCAAGGCTTAGGCTTGTTTATGTCATTTTGGCATTCTACATGCTACATGCCTACATCTTACCCTATACTTTGTTTTTCTCGAAAATAATACAAAAGAATTATTTTCTCGACAATCTCTACAATAGCGATAGTAAATTTATTATTTTAGACAAAATCTAGAATTTAGAATTGCTATTAATAGATAGATTCCTTAAAAGCTAGCTTTTCTCAAATTATTTTTATTTATTGTTTATACTATTTTTAAATTTTTTGTTTAGTAAATCACGGGCTCAACATTTAGGATAATTTCATTCATTCCCCTCAAAAGATTAAAAATATTATAAATACTTTTGCAAAACTAGTAATATCACAAATGCCCATTTAAATACTTATTTTATTTCTAATTTACCCTCGCCGTTAACCTCTGTAAGTTTGTATAGTTTAATCCATTTCTTTTACTATATAAAAATATATTAAAAATAAAATAAACTATTTTGCCCCTTATTTTGAATCTCATAGTGGTATACCTATTATTTATTTCCTTATTAATTAATGGAAATAATGTGTATAAGACCCCTCAAATGTAGATTATTTTGAAACAGGCTCATAAACTTTTTTTTTTTTACTTTTGTTTGATCCATATAATTGACAAATTGTCAAAATTAAGTTGTTTATTTACTATAAGTTGTTAATTCTTCAGAAAAACAACCAATTAAAACCATCATAAATTGATACAATTGCTGTTTAAATTTATGAAATTCTTGTTTTAATACTTGAATAAATCAAAGCAAATAAAAGAGAAGAGTGTGAGAAAAATATTTAATAGAGTTGAAAAACTATTTCAAAATAAGCTCCATATATTTTCCATGATAGGGAAGATAGCTGCATTTATTTAAAATTATTCCGTAATTTTTTCGTAACATTCTATAATTATTCTGAAATTAATTTTTATTTCTAATTTTAAAAGATTTGTTAACAATTTTTATAAGATTTCTTAAAAGAACTTACCTAGCATTTTGTTTAATATTTTTCCAAATAATATAATTAATTCACTAATAAATATAAGTAAAATGTATTTATAAGTTAAAACTCACACAGGGCATTGATGAAAAAGTAGAACAAGGGGAATAATAGAAATTTACTTACCGTTTATTTCAGCTTGGAGGCTTGGACAAAAAGTTACATATAAAGGTAGTTTTGAAAGATTTTCAAAATTAGAGGTGTGTTTATAATATTTTAATTTTTATAGGGGGCATTAGTGAAAATATGTATTTTTAGAAAGGCATTGAGTAAATTTATAATATTTTAATTTTTATTGTTAAGTATGTGTTTCATTTCGAACCAGTTTAAGTTTTACTTCTTCCTCTTTCTTCGACACGTTTGTTTATTGGTAAAATGAATCTCACTCTTTCTCATCACTCTTTTTATTACCAATTTTTTCAATATTTTTATTTTTTTAATTATCTATTTGTCGTGCGAATCTCTCGTCATCGCTTTTTTTATCACCATTTTATTATATATATATATATATATAGAGAGAGAGAGAGAGAGAGAGAGAGTTGAGCTGGAATGCTATCGATAGCAAACGGGCTTCGTTGCCACCCATTTATTTTCGATGATGGAGTTTTCAAATTGACGATCGGCACCGTTGAACATGATCTATATCACTTGAAGTATTTAGAAATTAAATTTCAAATTTTTTCGACATCATTTACCTAATGATCAAAGGGTTTCAAAATTAGTAATTTTAATGGTTGATATGAGGGGTTTTCTCGTTTAACGGTGTAAAGCTATTCAAATTAATTGAATTTTGGTTAGAAAATTCTTTAAACTATTTAGAACAAGATCTATACTCGATCATGATTACAAAATTTCTATCATCACTTTTTAGAGGATATGCATTTTGAGCCATTCATTTTTACGCCCACTCGATGGACAAGAAAATAATATCGGAAAAGTATGAAATTTGATTTCTAAATACTTCAAGTGGTATAGATCATTTTCAATGGTGCCGATCGTCGATTTGGAGGTTCCATCATCGAAAACAAATGGGTGGCAATGGTGCCTGTTTGCTACTGATAGTATTCCAGCTCAACTCTCTCTCTCTCTCGTCCCTCTCTCTCTCTCTCTCTCGCTCTCTCTCTATATATATATATACTAGAATTATGGCTGGAATCTATTAATAGAAAACGTCTTTTGCTATCAAGTTTTAAACTCTTGGATGAAAATTATTATGTATCAGGATGAATTAGTCCGTTAGGAGTTAGTGGTCCCCCTATAAGGGATGAAGACTGGATTTCCACACATGCTAAGAGTTATAGTATTAATCCCAATGTTAAATAATAAAAAGACGTTGATCCAAAGGCGTAAAAAACTGTAAGCAACAATAGAAATGCTTTCTAAATCAATAGTAGCACCAGTCCAACTCCTCTTCTCTCTCTATATATAATATATCAATCTCTAAACATCATTTGCAAACAATTCTATGCTATGTATAATAATAGTGATTAAAAATAAATCAGTAACCATGACTAATGGCACAAATTTCTATCGAACTTTTCCGAGCGATTAGTGGGCCTACAACTGGTGTAGTAAACTACCTGAAAACAACGTGAGCGGCTAGAGCCTGCTCGTGTCGGCGCCGTTATAAATGAGCAGCCGAAGCGAGCTGGCTCGTTACTCATGTTCGGATCGTTTCATATAAATAAGTCTGAACAATCCAGCTGGCTCACAAGCATGGACCCAACGAAATAATAAGTTAAAAAAAATTAGATTGAATATATATAAAAAATAAATTTATAAAATTTTATTCATTAGATTTTGATCTAATAGTTGAAATTTTATATATAAATGAGTTTATTTTTTATAATTAAGCTCGTATTTATATTTTTATTTTGCTAAAAATTAAATAATAAATATATATATTATATATAATTATTTATTTATATATAAAGATATAAATTAAATAAATTATATAAATATAAAATATATGTATTTGAGCTGTTATCGAGCCGAATATGAGCAAGTTGATCCTAGCTCATGTTCGGCTTGTTTGTTGAATGAGCTGAAAAATTAAGCTCGTATTCGACTCGTTTACTAAATGAGCAATTCGATCTCGAGCTCATTTCGAGCCGAACACGAGCTGGCTCGACCTACAACGTGCCCACCTGGTGACTGGAACTGGCTGCTACTGCCACTGCAGTCTTCACGTCCACAAATACTGAGGAGCAGCAGCCTGACCACTCACCAACTTTGCCAATCCCGTGGCGGCCGCTCCTCCGCATATGCGATGGATGCTACGACCATCCTCTTTCTCAATTCTCAACCTCTTCGGGATAGCGGGGAGGAAAAGAAAAAAAAGGAAAAAGAAAAAGAAGCAGCTCTAGAATCTACGCGACCCTCCCCATCAATGGCGAAGGATCCGGTGAGCCGGTGAGAGTTCGATCATGGCGTCGTCGTCGTCGTCTTCCTTCGCCCTCCTCCTCCTCCTCGATCTCGTCCCCCGCCGCAGCGACCTCGCGGCGAACTCTCTGCTCTCGCTCGCCCCCTCCCCTTCTCCCGCGAAGCCGCGGCTTCTTTGCCGATGGGGGAGGAGGAGGAGCGCGGGA
Organism: Ananas comosus; assembly: GCF_001540865.1. NCBI lineage: Eukaryota > Viridiplantae > Streptophyta > Magnoliopsida > Poales > Bromeliaceae > Ananas > Ananas comosus. Next base: position 3,612,785 of record NC_033629.1, read on the forward strand.
AGGAGAGGAGGGGGGGTTCAGATTCGTTGCCCTAGTTTCGGAGCTCCTCCGAGGGCGACGGGGGAGGGGAAGGGGCTCGCGCAAGAGGAGGAGGAGGCGGTGGTGGTGGGAGAGGTCGATCAATCGGGGGGTTTTGCGGCGGCGGCGAATGAGGGGAATGGTGCGGCCGCACAGAGCTTTCGGAATGGGCATTTGCAGCAGCAGCAGCAGCAGCAGAGGAGCTCGGTGTACTCAGATTCGCTTTCTCTGGGAATCAGAGAACCCATCTATGAGGTAACTGAACTTCGCTTGATGCCCTAGAAATTTCGCTGCAATCTTAATGGCACAGCAATTAAACTTTGTAGGAATGCGCTAAACTCAATAGATTTGGGCCTAAATCAAGGATTTAAGTGCCGTGATGCGAGGTGTGCCGAGCACTTGCAGACACGGTACGGCATGGCAGGTGTCGGCCTGTGCCGATATTTGCCATCCGCAAAACTACCTGTCTGCTGACATGAAGGGGGATGAAATATTTATTTTCTTTAGCATCAATATATTTTATTTTATTATTGTATATCTTTAGCAAATCTTTTGTATTGTATTGATGTACTGATGTATTGATGTAATTACTTGCTAATTTAAAAAAAGCAATGGTTGGCACGAGAATAGTATCGTGCCGATATCTTATTATATCTTGTTGGCTCGATATGGCCCAGTGGGCACAGCCTGTGCAAATCGACACTAAAGCCTAAATTTTATTTTTTTCCCAAAATTTGATGGTAGAATATATGAATGAAAGATACATGCCATTGGAAATGGTCCAAAGTATATAAATTGGGGAAATTGCATCGTTTGTCCCCAGACTTTCAAAACCAAGTTTTATTTTGGTCCTCAAACTTTTAAGTTTGGCGTTAGTGGTCCCTAAACTCTTAAAAGAGTTATACTAGTCCTTATATAAATTTACTATTTGAGGAATTATTGCCTACACCTGGTGCATCTGTAGTCTGTATATTTTTTGTATCATGTGTTTTATCAACTACTTTTCCATCGCATATTTCAGGCCCACTATCCATTGAGTCATCATATATTCTCAATATAAAAATTGGAGCTCCGAATTGAAAGTATGAGATGAATGAAGAAACAATGAATTCGTAGTGTACGAACAAATAGATGAGGTAAGTGCAAGTAATAATTTTTAATCTAAGGACTAAGATGAAACCATTTTGAAAGTTTAGATACTAAATCGAAACCTTATCAAAGTTCATGGTGTTGAATGTTCAAATCAAAAGTTTTGAGGACCAAAATGTTACTTTACTCAGAGTTCAGGGACTGGTAGTGCTATTTGAAAAAAAAAAAAAAAAAAGGGGCGCCAGATATTTTTAGCCTAGTGAAAACTAAGAATAAAAATTGAATTCTTTTGTATGAATGGTACTTAGGTGATTGAAGTGAAGTCAGATGGCACAATGTCTACAAAGGAGATTAATAGGAGGCAGCTATTGAAGTCAAGTGGTATGCAAGAAGATCCTCTCGAACACTTCCATAATAATTAACAAACTTTTTCCTTTATGCTTAGACCTTCTTTGAACTTTCTGATGATACCACAAAGTAGTTGGAATTACGCCTCACAAGAACAGTTTCCTTTTTGGAGATGATATTACTGAGCAATGTTTAATTTTTTGTTGAAGTTCCTTTGCAGTATTGTACTTTATTAGTTAACTCCAAGAGAGATAATTCTATGATTTATTTATCATTACGTCATCCTTTAACGAAGTTGTAGATGTCTACAACAATGATCCTTTTTCTTAAATATCCTGCTATTTTTGTTGCTTGGGCCTTCCTTGTTCATAGGACTAGGAAATTGTCTACAATGCCGCTGGAACTTTATCTAGCCCATTAAAATATTCAGTGAAAGAATCAAATTTAGATATGATACTAGTGGCATTTGCGGATATTTTTTCATCTCCTACTCATGCCTATTAGTGCTAGATCTTCTGCTCTTTTGTGTCATAACTACTGCACATATCAGCATTCTTGTGACTGTTCCTTCAACACTAGGCCTTCGCCTTCGAGATATCAGGAGTGTTGACCCATCATTATGGTTCATGAATTCAATGCCTTCTCTACTGGTAATGAAACTATTTCTAATCCCTGTAGCGTGTTATTTCATTTACTGTGCTGCTCTTGATGTAGTCTCTTTTTTTTTTTGTTTTGAAGTAATTTGGTATAAAATGAAATATTACTATTTACTCGAAAGAAACCACTGATTTATAAGAGAATTTCGTTCTTTCCATGAAGAACATGGAATATTATTACCTTCTGCTTCATGTTTAAAACAATCTTCTACAACATACGTAGCAAGTTGTATATCTTCTGTATCTTGTGTGGATTCATGTTTTATATAAAGGTAAAAGAACATGCATCCCAAATGGATGAGGCTGTTGCCAACATGGCTTTCTGAAATTAGATCTATCCAGCCTTGCTCTCTTCTCCCCAAGGGAAGTTCTTTCCATGACTTGAACCTCTGACAATGGGGCTCACAGAACAACTCTTAATTGTCACACCAACTGATGCATCTAAACATTGGATATGATGCATAAGATACTTTAACATATCGTGTATATCTCATTCTCATTCTATTGATTTAAAAATGTTTCTCTTAAACTTCTAAAGTGGAGTATGATTTTTCATCAAACAATTGCTGATAAACTGTTAAATCAAAAACTGATTGGGAGCTTTGATTCAGTTTGGTTTGGTATGATTATTGTTTGTATTCCGGTCCAAACCGAAAAACTGAATTAGTTAGGTTTGTAAGTGAACTGGAAGTCTAAACTAACTAATTTTTTACTAAGAACTGTTTTCTAGTTTTACAAAAGATTGATCAGCTGATGCCTGCCAGTTTTGAACATGAGCTATCTGTGGGAGAGAACTATGTGCTACTGCACTAAAGTCGAACCTGACATAGACTGACTGAATTTTTCCTTAGGTTTCTGTTTAGTTTTCTTCAGCCATTAGTGTTGTGGTTTTAGATCTCTAAAGGACGATACTACGATTCAATTTAGTTTGTCACTAAAATCCCATTTGAGTTGAACCATGAGCACCCCTACCTGTATTTTATTTTATTTTATTTTTTTAACTTCATGAGAAAGAATGCATTTAGTTTTTAGAACATGTGAGCAGCGCTAACATTACAAGGATCATTGTGATAATGAACGATAAATCGTATTGATGTAGGGAATAAATAACAATAAAGTATATAATCTTCTATTTCCACAGGTTGGCTGAAATAATATTACTAATTTATCCCAGATTATAACTCAATTTAGCTGGATGTACAATACACCTATCGCATTTTTGGCTTTGTTTGGAAGAATAAGGAGATAATTTACAGCGTCATCCTGTCCAACAATGCACTACTATGTGATAGTGTGTTTAAATACTTCTATAAGAATTACACCTGCATTATGAGAAAAGGTATATGGCATGTATTACATAGCTTTTGTGTGTGTGATTTTTTCTTGTCACCTTTATGCCATAACTCTTAAGCTATTTATTTCCTCTTGACTGACTTCCTTTAATCAGTTTTAGTTGAATTGTGATTCAGCTTTCTTTACCACTTGTAAAGTCTAATATGAAATAAACCTTGTATGGTAGGTCCGTGAGCAAGCTATATTACTAAATCTTGGTACATTACGAGCAATCGCTATGCATGAGTGTGTTCTCATATTTGATTACAACAGGTGCCTTATTGCAATCAAAACTTCTTTGATGGGCTACTTTTCTAGTTAAAATATATTTTCAATAGGCCATTATTTTCTCAACTGTGCAGCAAAGGTGGGAAAGCATTTTTGAGGTCACTTTTGCCTCGTTTAAATCCTAAAAACATCAATGGAGGGCCTGCCATGCCTTTTGAACTCGAGGTAATATACTGTTTTTACAAGTTTCTCCATTTGATACACTTATTTGAATAGCATGGGATAAGTCTTCTAATATGTCCTTGTGCTTCTTTGAGATATTTCTTTCAAATACTTAGACCTCATAATCATACCTTTGTGCAATTGACATACTTAAAGGGCTATATATACTTTATGAAATCAAATATTTTATTGGTTGTACCGAACTTTGTGCATATTTAAATTTCATAGGGATAGCTAATATTGCGTCAAAGGATAGAATTTTTTTTTAATGATGTAGAGACTCTTCTCATGTCTCCGCTTGTTCTTAGCCCTTAAATACAGTTGTATACTGTTCGGTGATTCCTTCTTTATACCTTAATATCTACTAATTTATAAACCATTATAATGGACAAAAAACACGAAATCCCATGATGCTTTTGTGTTGCCTTTTTGGCCTATCTGGGATGCACGAGCATATGAAGGGCTGCAGCCATACTTTTGAAAGGTGTAAGATGCACCAAGATGCAAATTCTTCTTGAGCCTCTGCACGAGGAGCACGGTGCAATTCTTGTGCCTAAGGATGGGAAGGCACACATTTGGATTAACTTTCTTTAAAGTAAAATACTCGTTAGAAGACTGATTTTTCCGCTATTTAGTATGAAGAAAAAACAAGATTCAAGGAAACAAACATATTTTTAGAACTGAATGATCACAATGAACATATCACTCCACTGTTGCAAATTAGTATGTTAATACTGCTAACAGCCACAACTTGCTTGAAGCCTACATCTTATCTATGAGTATTAGCTACAAATATAAATAACCGAAACTAGCATCTAGGGTTTCCAGGTCTTTGAAAGCATCCAAACTCGCCTTTGAAACTTGAAGTTGGCATCTTTGCTAGGCGTGCCTACTTAGCTCCTTCAGCATAGGCCGAGCCATGAACCAATGCCCCACAGCACCAGGCTTTCAACCCTTGCCTACACCTGCTACACCTTAAGTTGTCCCAAAGCATTTGTGCCTGTAATGCAAGGAAAGCTAGAGTATGCTGGCTAGCGTAGTTGGTCACACTATTTCATTATCTTCTATTTCTATAATTTTACTCCAAAGATGATTGATACAAACAGCAGCAAACAGTTGTCCGGCACTTTTACAGTGTATTCCACTTGCTCACTTTGTGCATTAAATGTATCTCAGTAAACTATCGTGCCCAGTTTCATGTGGATTTCATGTAATGAAATGTTTGAAGGAGTATATATTTTCATCTAATTTATTTTCATTGTGCCTAGGTTGTTGAAGCTGCATTAGTTTCTAGAATACAACGATTGGAACAAAGATTAATGGACGTTGAACCTCGTGTGAGTATGGGTACACAGCGAGTATAAATTGTTCTTTCTAAAATAGATTGCTGGTTATAGAACTCAGAAAATTGAGCTTGTTGACTTGGCTTATTATTTCTGTGTTTTTTCGATGCCAAAATCATTTAAATATTGTTCAAAGGAACTGTTTGTTTGCAGTATATGTTCAATCTTTCAGATTCTTGTTGACATAAGCTACACTTTGAAATTAATATGTAAATGGCATGTATTTACACATCCTGTTTCTTGTCCTCAATAACATTGAGCTCCTTTTGATGTTGGAGCTCTGAGGTATTTAAGCATTATTAGTTTATCTTGCTGTCAGATAATGGTGAAGAATCCTCATGCTGATGTGTGCTCCTCTGCTCTTCTTAAGCCTCTATGAGATTCTGTGACAGAATTTTTCTGAGTTTGCCTACTATTAGGATTTAATTGACATGATGTGTAGTAGTCATCTGACAAGTTACCATGGTGCACCTAATGAGTAAGTATAACTAGGTCTTGAATTGAACCATTGTGTCGACAAAATGATAGGGTTTAAGTAAAACAGGAGAAAATGATAGGGTTTTTGTCCCCAAATTATTTACATGAACTTTTCTTTGTCCAATTAGTGGGTTCCTGAGGGTACACATTACTTGTCAATTATATTGTATTAGATAGGGTTCTGGATGAATGCCAACAAAGATCTTATAAAAGAATATGGTAGTGGATATTTTGAACAGTAATAGAAAGAGAGTAGACTGATAATGGAAAGACGATAGGAGGAAGAACAAATAAATTTACTTTTATACTGACGTTTTTTACTTTGTTTAGTAAATCACCGAAATTTACTGGGTTCACGGTGGTTCCTTCACCTTTCACCTGCTTCTCTATCTTTTTCTTCTCTTCTTCCTTCTTATCTTGTCTTATGCAAATTCCGTATTGTACTAGCCATGTTCTGCCAACTTTTTCTACAATAAATAAAAGTTACACTAATTGCTACATATAATTTTTCAGGTAGCTGCATTACTAGAAGTTCTGCCCAATCGATTGACAGCTGATGTGCTGGAGCAGCTTCGTCTTAGTAAACAGACACTGGTATAGTGTGATGCTAATTGATCTTTGTTACCTGACTTTAATTCTATGAGCTTATGTTTTTCTTTGAATGCGCAAGGTTGAGCTGGGATCACGGGCAGGCGCTCTCAAACAAATGCTGCTTGATATTTTAGAGGATCCCGTTGTTATTCGTCGGATGTGTGTAATGGGCCGAAATTGTACTGTTCGTAGAGACAACAACGACATGGAGTGTTCAGTTCCCTTAGAAAAGCAGATCGCTGAAGGTATGATCACCATGTTATTTACTTTATTGCTGATTCTCTTCTCTGGGGAAAATTGGTCAATGAATTCAAATAGTGTGCTATGATGAAAAAGACCAACATTCACTGTTCTAGCAAACTGCATTTTTGCTACTTTGGATAACTTGGAAAATCCATCGTTAAGTGAGCATGCACAGCAGTAGGATAATCCCAGACTTCTTAGTGTAGTCAGTTGATAGGTTGGTTCTGGGCATTTAATTGTTAGGGTTCATATTCATTGAGATTTAACTTGTCAAAGTTTTATCATTGAGACTTAACGTAAGTGCATGATAAGTATTAGAGGGCAAATTTTCTAGTAGTAATTAGAACAGCTGGTTGCTAGAATAAGTTATCAAAGTTCTTATTCTTCTAGGCTTTTTTATAATTTTTCTGATATAAGGTGAACACTTGATAAACCACTGCTATTAGCCTATTACTCCGTCTAATTCGACATGTTCATCCTGTGCAAAAGCCCCAGGGAAAAAAAAAATGGAAGAGGAAAAGAGTTCTACTTTTTTCGCCTTTTCTATTTTCATTTAAAATAATTTGTATAATTGTATCACTTGTCTTTATGGATACATATGCTGGTACATTACTTAAATGAGATAGCTACTTTCTCTGTATGCTTGGGGATACGACTTGGATTATTTTCTGATTGAAGTTTTTTCTCAAATCTATTCACCTTGTGATCTTAAGTATGACCCAACTTATCGTTCTTTCCTTTATCTGCATTTGGAAACTACTACAGAAGAAGAGGAAGAGATTGAAATGCTCCTAGAGAATTATTTGCAAAGGTATAGCACCCTCATGCAAAATTGCAGTTTTTAAAAAGCATTTTTGTTTAATGAATAGTCTGAAATGTGATCCTGCTCTCCCCTAGTTCGCATGCATATTCATTGCCATATTTACTGTTACTCAAATCTCCAAGTCTAAACGTTCCGTTCAACCCTGTAATGCATGACTACATTGATCAATTACCATGCTAGCATGTACACATGTTGTGTGATTCAATTGTGAAGAGCAGGTGCACTGTTTCTTCCAGCTTTACTGAAGAACCTAAATTCAAAGCGGTGGTTTTGATTAGTTGACTCTTTAGATGTGTTTTCTGTTTTTTCTTTTTTCATTGTTATATGAACAGGTTAGTAGGTCTATTTTCAAATCTGTTATGTTGGAGATCACAATCAATTATGGCAAGTTCAGTAATTTGGAGATCAAAATTTCATAGTGGTTTCTGGCTATTAAAGTTCGAATCCTTGTTGATTTACATTTCCAGCTAAGTTTATTTCTAAAAGAATTAAACGAAGCGGGTAGCATGCTACCTTTCTCTCAAAAAAAAGTGCAGAGTGATAATGCATTGCTAGTTGTCCTTGATGAAAATTTGCAGTTTGTATTACCACCTTGCAAGCACCAGAACATTTTTCGACACTGCTTATAGGTTACAAAAACATGCATAAATTGGCTTATCTAAGAAAGATTGTATTGTTGATAAAAACACGTCCAACTATGTAGTTACAGTAAGTTAATGTTTTGATTTGTTTGATTTTTCTCAGATGTGAATCTTGCCATGGCCAAGCAGAAAGACTTCTTGATTCTGCAAGGGAAATGGAAGACTCGATTGCAGTTAATTTAAGGTTCTAATATTTACATTGATATTGATCACTCATGAGAGTAAGCTGATGTTTTGTCTTTTTGAATGAATGGAGAGTCTGAAGTTTTCTTACATAGTTGCGAAACTTCTCTATTGGTTGCTATATTTTAGTAATTTTGTTCTGAAAGTCAATTAGTTATGGTAATATAAGGCTCCCTTTCAGATGTTGTTCCTGTAGTAACTTTTTCTGATTGTTAGGAATATGGGAAAAAGTTTTCTATCCCGAAATAACTCTACACTAATTGATCTTTTCTTTTCCTCCTTCCCAATAAGTAAATAGTTATAATGAATGCAGAATTGTTATATCATTTCCATGGAGGTCAACTTGTGCTTTTCTTATATGATGTTGCATTCTTACATTGTTTTCCAGCTCTCGCCGACTAGAGGTAAGTAGAGTAGAGCTGCTGCTTCAGGTTGGGACATTTTGTGTTGCTGTTGGGGCTTTAGTTGCAGGTATATCAAGTTTCAGAAACAGTGTTTCTTTCTTTAGTTTCTTGATTATTAATCTTGAAGGTCAAGTTGCTCTTCAACAGTCAGTTAATTGAAAGCTGGCCTTGTATGATTATTTTGAAATCCAAACATTGAAATTTGGTTGGGTTTTCGTCATGTTAACTGGCGATTAATTGCAACCTGTAGTGACCGATATGCCTTTTATTTATGGCGTGTAGCAAAATCTCTAGAGGAAATGAAAACCTTGGTTTCTCATCTAACGAGAGCATTTAATAACAATTCGCAGGGATATTCGGGATGAACCTCAAATCCTACCTTGAGGAACATGTGGTACATCATGATCAAAACCTCTTCTTGTAAATTTATGTCGCAACAATTTCCAGTATTTCCTCTATCGTATTCTAATATGTCATTTTTGCTGGAGCAGTGCGCATTTTGGCTGACAACAGCGGGAATAATAATCGGTGCAGTTGCCGCATTTTTTCTCATGTATTCGTATTTCAAGGCAAGAAGAATATTATAGCCCCTCCTGCTGTCGCATAAAGAAACCACTTAAATAACAAGATTATGTTTTCTCCAGTCAACATTTGTTTTTGTAGGAATACATGATGTTAGCAACATTAGACATTTGAATTGTTACATTATCTTTGTAAATTGTTTAGAAATCAATATTCAAATAAAGATAATGTTGGTAATGATTCAATCCAGTAACATTACTATTTATGAGCAATAAATCATGGTTAATTCTCTAATAATGCTTCTCTAAAGATTATGAGATTGGCGGTTTTAATTGTGTTTGAAAAAACTGGTGTGCATGAAGTGACATTCACTTCTTTCATCGATAAAATCAGGTAAAACTGTATGGAGATTGGAGACTCCTCCACTATAGCACATTTTGAAATGGACCCCTTAACTAATTTTCTTTTGATTGAGACCCCTCAACTTCTAGTTTTCTTTATTTGAACTTTGATGATTCTAGTAGCTATTAACTGCTAATTGGTCAAGTATTTTTGCTAAAAAGTTATCGAAGTGACTAAATTTGGTGATATCACTAATGAGTTTGATAATATCTCCAAATTTTGTTGACAAAATCACTTAATTTAAAAAATATCAAAAGTTGAGGGAGGCTCGATAAAAAAAAAAAAAAGACACTAAGTTCAGGGGGCTATTTCAGAATAGCATAAAGTTGCAGGGGGTCCCCACACATGTTTACCCTAAGATTAGGATGTATTCCTCACAGAGAGGTACTGTTGATGAAAATGTCAAAGGGCAGGCTCTTCTATGGAATCTTGAGATAGTTGTGTGTATGAGTCTCGCTGATTCAGGAAGACATCAGGTTGGTTATAAAGAAGATGAGAAACACAAAGTTACAAAAATGCAGTAGAGATTTGAAAATTTTAAGCAGTTGATCTTAATCATTCTCATCATCAAATCCCAAATTCCGGTGAATAATTAGCAGGCAGATCTACAGCAGATCTACAGGTTCTAAATCAGTCAGTTAACATCCTCTTTAATATTAAAATGAACAACAGAGCAAGTGAACCTAGAGCCATTGCAATTCCAAATTTGAAACCAAGAGCCATTCTGTGAATTTGATTCGGGCTAAATTTTCGCAATTGCCCTTTCAGATGATGCCATTGAAAAATCTTTAATGCCATCAAAAACAACAAAACAAGGCTAAACCATTTGATTGGAGAAAATATGCAACAAGTCGGTACAACATGCGGATTCCTGTCTTTATGCCCAAATATACAACAAACTGATAGATGACAGAACTCATGTCGTCGAATGCTTACATGTTGCCAAATCTTTTCTGGCCAAAAAGAATACGCTGTGATCGTAAAGCAGGGATCGATTAACTCTAGACATCTTGCTTTGGTCGACGATGGAAAAAGCCTGGTAATGAATAGTGGAACGATGCTCCTCGGACTAAAACTTGTAGTTGTTCTTCAAATAAACCACCATTTCTTGCTGCAGTGAATGCGAAGAGAATTGAGTTTTTGTTTGTGCTTTTTTTCCTTTGTTTTTTTTCTTTTCCCCGTCAAAAGAAAATGTAATCATGATGTGATACTTACAATTAAACAGAGAAGCACACAACCAGCTGCCCCGGGAAATAAGGCGTACCAGAGATGCAGTCGGTGAAGCTTTGCACCATCAATGAACAAAAGAGGCAGGCTGGCCGCTGCAATTCCGACAGCATAGATTCGTTTAATGATGAGTTGATTATTAGATAGATTCTAGAGATGCTAAAATATTGAACAACCCAAAAGTATTCTACAAAAGCCCAATTTGCAGCTGAATTTCTTCTTGTTGATTGATAATGTGACTTCGAGTTGATCGGTAGGAGATCCAACATGATTGAATTGGTTACATTTCGATAGGTAGGTTAGACATATAAGTTAAAAGCCCAAATCTTGTAAGTTGTTGGTGTACTTGAACTTGTAAGCAGTGACAAATAGAGTAAGAAAACTGCAACTCAGTATTTGACTAAAGATGTTGTCTTGATCATGGGATCAAAGTTTGACATGCGGAGATGATAAATTTAGTGCCAAAAACCCTTTTGCACGAGAAAATCATGTGCTCTAAGCCATACTTTCCCAGATGGATAATCAAACAGAAAAAGCAAGATGAAAAACACTTTCTTTTCTGTTGTGTGCTTTTTGACTCGCTAATACATAGTATAATCCTTCCATCTTTGTCTTAACTTTATCCATCGGATGCATCAGAGCCTATTATCAATGCACTTCCCATGGATTAAAGAGCCTTTGACCAGTGTGCAATAAAGTGCCTCTTCGGCTAAAGCATCTGGAATAGCTTTTCTGCTCAGAAAAGCAGCAGCTAGACATTTCGCAGACGAAAACTCTGCAGCTTTTATTGTGGGAATAAGCTGAAATAAGCTTCTAAACATCAAAGCTCCAATTCGAAGCTTCTGCTTCGACTGCAAAGGGAAGCTATCGGTTGGAGGGTTTAGTGAATAACTCACTACTACTACTCCAGGAAGCTTTACTCAAATATCATTTTTTTTTTTTTGGGCAGAAACTGAAGCGAAGCCAAACAGGCCTTAAGCCCCATTAGAGAAAAGAAGTTAGGAGTACATAGATTTAAAAAATTACAATTATTTGTTGACTAAATTAAATTGTATTGGATTTGAGAGGCATTGATTGGACGAAAGAAAACAAGCAGAACTAATTCCTAATCAGATTGAACCGAATTGAAGATCAGTACCTGAATATTCTAAAAATCAAATGAATCTATGCCCAATATCTATTAGTAGACATTTCCCTAATTGCACCTGGCTCATTAAATCAAGTTTTGGTTGCGGACTTGCCGAGTAGTTTACGACTAATCCGGGATTTAGATCTAGTCCATGAAGGCAGGCAATTTTACACGTACAGTTGACACAGTAGCTCTGAACGGAAATCTAAAATGGCACATATAATTATAAAATCGACAGGTCATGAGAGGTCTACCTGGAGGATGGATGGCGCCTGTGACGATCATAAACGCGATAGATGCAGCAAGAGCAAATCCCCTTGCTAACCAACCTGGTCCAAATAGTGACAGCGCCAACACGCCAAATGCGGAGCAGCCAATTTGAGCCATAAACACGTTGTATTTCTGCACCACCACCCATCTTTGCAATGTCATGGTTAAGAAGAATGTTTAAAGCTCACTATTTTGAATAGTTTAAACACGTAAGAATGACATATATATAGCCTAAGGAGAAGCAAATAATAGACGGCCTAACAATGCCGCACGCCAATTTCATGTCTCTTCTGCATATTCATGTCATAGAAAGCTAGGAGATTAAATTTAAAACTCAGTATTTGGCGAAAAGAAAAAAAAAATGTTAAACTTAAGTCCTTGGTAAATCCAAAAGGCAAAGTATTTGGCGAATCTTCAAACAATGCAACCTTGTGCTCAATCTCTAGCTGTTTTGTTGTATTTACGCAAACTAAATAATGTAAAACTTTACTTTCTTGCAACTCAATATTCCAGTAGTCTGCTTCATCCAACATTTCGCTTTCACAGACGACTGGTATGGAGATCTTTCCAGACGGTGAATTGCTCGATTACTGATAAAATCAGTTCCAGATGTCCCTGTACTTTTACAAAATTGTAACCTAATCTCTGATTTGTTCCGTCGAGCGTTTTTTAATCTGTGAAAATTCCTACATTTCGCAATCTCATCTCTACCTCGTTTTGCCATTGAGAAACATAAAATGTCATTACCCCACATGCTCCATACTTGCGTCTTTTGGTAAAAATGTATCGAACTTACCTGAACTATGGATCATTTTGATTTGGCTATCCAACCTGTCAAAAATTTGATTTTACTACCCAATTTTTTAATTTGTTTGATTTGACTCAATCAACAGTACGTTGATCATGAAATTTAAGTTAATTCCTTACTTTAATGAATTCAGGACATCTTGAATTGGTTACCCAAACTCTCAAAATTTGATTTTACTAACTAATCTTTTAATTTGTTTGATTTGAATCAATCAACAACATTTTGACTTCAAAATTTGAAATGTGTTTATTTATCTTTATCGCTTTAGTTAGAATACTTTATGCAAGCCTCATAATTATAAATTTATTAAAGTAAGCAATTAGCTTAAATTTCAGAATCAGAGTACCGTTGACTGACTCAAATCAAACAAATTAAAAAATTAGTTAGTAAAATCAAAATCTTGAAAGTTTGGATAGCCGATTCAAAATAGTTCTTAGTTAAGATAATATTTATACATTTTTATCTTTTTTTTTTGTTAAATGATAGTTTTAACCTTGACGCATGACTTGAGGATGAAACTGAAACTAAAGCCGAATTCAATCATTTAGAGACATAACCGAAATCTGCGGTCGAACTTCAGAGTTCGAAATTGAAACTCCGGCGACGGAATCAAATCGTAGTCAAATTTCATGTGCTAAATTACTAGAATTTGAACTCAGACAGTCATATAAACTGAAACTGGAAACGAACTTCAGATTGTAATTAATACCGCAATCAATCCAAGATTTGAAAAACCAGGAAAAGAAAAGAAGAAAAGAAGAGAAGCCGGCGAACCTGCGCTGCCGGCGAGTTCGGGGTGGCGAACAGCACGGCGCAGACGGCCCCGAGCGGCGCAATCGTGATCGACAGCCCCCGCGGCGCCATCATCTGATCCAGCCGCCCCAGCGCAGCCATCGCGGCAAACGCACCTGCAAAACTCCATCCCATCACCCAACCAACAAAGAATCGCCAAATCAACAACAACAACAACAACAACAACAACAACAACAACAAAACCCTAACCCTAATTCCCCAAACCCCCCTCCTCCCTCCCCTAATCCGGAAATCAAAAGGCCATACCTGCCGCGGGCCACAAAACATCGCTAACCCTAACCCCGTCCCCCGCCGCCGCGGGCACCCCACCGACACTCCCTCCTCCTCCTCCTCCGCCTCCGCCGCCGGTCCCCGATCGCACAACAACCCGATTCTTCCTCCATTTTCTTCGCATTAATCGTGTAACATACAAAAATGGCGAAGGAGAAGAAGGAGGAAGGGGAATCGCATTGGCGAAAACCAAATTCGAACGTGTTGGAGAGAATAGAGAAGTCTTATTATTCTTGTTGTTTATGTAACTATCAATTGTGATGATGCTGCTGCTGCTGCTGCCGCCGCCGCCAATGAGCTGCAGCTGCTGCGCCACCATTATTTCCAATTTTGATCTCAAAGAATAAGTGTATGAGAATAATGATCGAATATCCAGGAATAATGTGGTGTGTGTGAGAATAATATTATAAGAGGAGGAGGAGGAGGGGCTCTGTCTTAGCCTCTTGGGGAGAGGGAGAGGGCGGGAACGTGAGAAATAAGAGGCTCTCCGTTGGCGCCGAGAGCCACATCAAAATAATAATAAGATAATAATAATAAAATAAAAAAAATAAATACGAGGATCAACTGTTGGAATAAAATAACCCGGAGAAGCAGGTCGTTATTCGCCCAGAAATGCTTAGCTAATTATATATATATTTTTTTGAAAAAAACTTCAAATATCAATTTCACGTTTTTTTTATTTTAGTACTCTATAATTTAAAGTGTATTATTTTGTACCTATTATTTTATTTTTCTCTTTTTGTTATCTCTTCCATTAATTTTTTTCGTTAAATTAATGACAAAATTAAAACTAAAGGGTATTAAAGTGAATATTCGATAAACTATAGGTAGGTATATGCGGTTTTTATATATGGTTTAACGAAAAGTTAATGAAGGAGCTGACGAAAAGAGAAATATGAAATCACATGACACTCAATTAATACACTTTAAGTAAATAGGGTACTAAAGTGAGAAAGGGTGAAATCATAGGGGTGGTATTTGAAGTTTATCCTATTTTTTTTGAAAGAGAAATATAATAATTTTTTTTTTAAATATTATAATAGGATGGATAAATTCTAGAGAAGTAATTTGATTGGTTGATAATATCACATTATTCATATGACTGCTGTATTTCAGAGATTTTTCTAGTTGTCAATCTTAGCATAAGATATTTAGTAAAACGTACATTTGGTCTTCACACTATCAGGTGAGTGACATTTTCATACTCAAAACTTTAATTTGTTAAAATTTCTGGCTAAAATTTTCATAATTATTGGACTAAATATTAATGTGTCATTAATATAGAAGTAATAAAGCAATATTATAATTGATAATATGCTAATAATTAAGATGACACATCACTTTTACGTCTTAATATTTAGCCAATTAAATTTAATACTTGTGAAACTTGATTACAACAATTCTGGAAGTTCAAGCCATAAATTATAATAAATGAATGTCTAAGGATTAAAATATCACTCTGCATCATAATTTAAGAACCACACTCTATCTATTCTCATATATATATATATATATATATATATATATATATATATATATATATACTATATATATATATATTATATATAATATATATATATATTTTGAGAAATAGGTAGCACGCTACCCGCTTCGTTTATTTCATTTAGAAATAAATTTAGCTGAAAATATGAATCAACTAGGATTCGAACTTGGGACCTTGGGTACCAACCACCAAATTCTTTGCCACTTGCTCTAGGGACGAGGACGGTCAGTTATTAATCCTTATATTAATCCTCAATAAATTTTGCCATGTGGCATTTTTTTTTCCTTGGATTGTAAGCATGGCAGTAATTTCTATCTTGAACCGAACCGTCTGAGCCACCTACCTCTTTCTCCTTTTCTTTTTTTTGAATTGAAGTGAGCTACTTTGTAATATAGAGGTATAAATGTATTGGATCCGATTCTTCTCTTTATTAGACCGATTCCTTGACCGGTTCCTTCTTTGGACTGAACCGGCACAACTTTAACCTTTTTTCTTTCCTTCTTTGAATCGAGTAGGCTAGCTAAATTTGTAATGCACTTTGTGTTGAACCTGATTTTTTTTTTTTTTCCCATTTTCGTTCTCTTCTCGTTCTTTGAATCTAACTGGTCATCTATTAAACTAAATCGAACCAAGATCCTCTTTATCTTCCTTCAACCTTTTCGTTCCTTCGTCGAATTGAAGCATCCCTCCATGCACGATGTGCTGTCCTTCTCTTTCCCCTCACTGTCGTTTTTGCTACCGTTGTTTCGTCTTCCCCTATATCTCTCTCCTTTTCTCTAACCCCTCACTATCAAACCCATTCCCACTCAAAAACCTCTAGTACTAACCAACTCCCTTACTAACCAACCCCCCACCTCTATCCCTGACCATTACTCCTCGATTCAAGTCCGGCCATAGCATCTTGGGAATTGCAGAAGCCGTATATGGATCCTGATTATGGGTAGCAGCATGGGGGGATTGGTATTGGCCCTGGTGGCGAAGCGGTGGGGCTTCGAGGTGCACGTCTTCAAGAAGGACCTGAGCATAGTGCAGGCAATGGGTACTACCACGGCCCCATCATTCTGTTAGATGTATGCCCTAGAAGCCAACCAGGCCGACACATATATTCTTTCTAGGACATAAATTTGTATTTGACTTTTAAATATTATGAATAACTTTGAATTTTTATTTCCATTCATGTTGTGTATGTGTCTATGAATCGTCCAAGAAATTAATAAGATGATGACATATATTCTCAAGTGTTGAGAATTTGAGATATGTGTCATTGGTGGTTAATTTCTAAATACTCCCGATCAATAGATCATCACGGGGACGGTGATTGATCCGGTGAGATTGGTGCATAGGTAGCTTCCCTTTCTGGGTAGACGAATCTCGAGTCGACAGTGTGGGGACACTGAAGTGAATATGCAGGTGGTTGTTGGAGAACAAGGGTACCGAGCGTGACGAACGCGAGAAGTCACTTGGATGTCTACTCACTCGTCAGTGACTTACTTAATGTTGCAGTAGTGTGCCTGGTCCTTTGACCTGCGGTGCCTCGGCTATTCACAATGAGGTTACTGTAGTTTGACTGTACATACACTTGGTCCCTAGCCATTCGGGTCCTTGCGGTGCATGTTGGCTGCAGTAGGTTCATTGTAGGAATAGGATGCGCATTTAGATAGAATCTATCTCCCTTGGTAGATAGGGGTGTTAGTCCTATGTGATTTATGAGACTGAGTTTAGAAGACCTTGGCCAGGACAGAATAAATAGCGGAAAAGAGTTTCCGATATTAGAAACTCGAGTCGAATAAATTTAACATATGACAGACGATGGGGTTTGACGAGTTATTCCATAACCTCCGTCATGTCGGGACTCATGATAGAAGGATTGTATCACACGGTAACTGCACCAAGAGGTTCAGTATTCCATTCTACTGGAATGCTACTACATGCTGCTAGGCGTCACTGGTGGATTGTGAGACTCATGAGAATTATCTAGATGATCAATAATTCTCATTGAGCTGAGTTGAAATTGTTTTGATCCATTGAAAGGAGTTTCAGTAATATTGTTGATAGTAATCAAAATATATCTCACTACCAGATAGAATAGAACCTATGGGGTGACACACATAAGAGGTTGTGATTGATCAGATAGCTAGATCGCGATTATTGAATTGCCGAAAGACCTAATTGTCAATATGTTGATAATTGGACTAATTTGTAATTATTACAAATTAGTGGTATTAAAGTGTAAATGTTACAAGAGAGGACTTACTAATAGTTAGTAAATTATAAGAGGACTTATGTGCAAATGTTGCATTATTAATTTGATAAGATCAAATTAATATAAAATTCAAGTCGAATCAAATTAGGATTTGATCAATCTAACCAATTAAAGAAAGGATAAATTTAAATCTAGATTTATACTTATCCTTAATTGTCATTATATTATTAGGAATAGGATTATATTCCTATATATATATATAACAGACGGGAGTTTTTAAAAAACCCTAGCCGTCATCTCTCTTCTTCTCTCTCTTCATATTCTAGCAAAAAAAGACGTCCTTTGTAAGGGAGCAAGCACCCCGGTGAGGACATCGATCAAATCAAGAACCTCGTGTGGATACCTATAGAGGCCGGACGCGTGTGCGGCTTCAAGAGAACCCGATTCTACGATCATCAAATTGAGGTGAAGATCTATCCGCGAAAAAGGTAAAGATTCGATCTTGTTTTCTTCTTTAATCTTAAAACATGAGGAATCCTAATTGCGTGGTTTTTGAGATTGGATCTCGAGATGTTTTCAAAAATCAAATTTGTCTGATTTCTTTTTCCGCTGCATTTTTACCGTACGCAATTCTCTAATAGTGGTATCAGAGACATCCTCATGTTTTTAAGATTAAAATTATGATTTTGGGTATTCTAAACCGTTTTTGCCGAGAAAACGATTTATAGATCGTTTTTGGAAAATTCAAAAAAGCAAAATTTGATCAAACAATTTAATAGATGATTTCTTGCAAAAAAAAAAAAAAAGTTTACTGTAGCAGTCCATACGGAACCGCTGTAGCAATCCGCACGGCGCTACTGTAGCAATCCGTACGGGTGCAAATTTTTTTGATCTTTTAAATTTGATTATATTGTTTTTAAGATAAAAATATAGGGGATCAAATTTGATTAGATCAAGTTGATTTCTTGATGAGATCAAGATATTATGTTTGTAGATTAAATTGTTGATCAAAATTATAAAGATCAATAGGATTGATTGTTATTTGTGATTTAGTCACTATTATTTTTCGAATCATCGGTTAACGGTTAATTAGAATACCCAAAGTTATTTTTATATATGTGATGTATGAGATACATATCGATGATGATCATGGATAGCGACCTATTTATATTTCGACATGTGATGTATGATGTGTATGCAGAATCCTGTATTTAAATTTATTTAAATTAAGGAATTTGTATTAGAGATGGTTATAGTTGTGCCTGCGTGCACAAGCCGATTTATTTGGCGACCTGCATGTCTCAATAGGTTAGAGATAAAAATTATCAAATGTAATTAATTTTCATTTCATTTGTATTGTTGGTGTTGATACCAAAATTGAGCCGACCTAACCCACGTATGAGCCAATAAGGACACGTGGTACACCAGGAGTCGGTAATAAGGCGCCTGAAGGACAAAAAGGCGAGAACGGTTGAAGATTGTGGCGTAACTTCCATGAGGAGTTAGCATAACTTCCATGAGGAGTTAGTATAACTTCGACGATCATGGTTACAACCACTCCCCCCAACTTTTTTCAACCAACTAATAATGTGGGCTATAAATAGTAATTTTGAAGCCTGCAATAGAGGTCTTTACCCTTGCCCACAAAAGACCACCCTTATTTCCTCTGCATTTTATCGCTTTTTTAGGAGTAGTCTAAATGTAATCTTTTTCTTTTCCGCATTTACTGCTTTCCTAGGAGTAGTTCCTGTAACTTACATCTTTGGAGTCTGTCTGCCCCATGGGCATTACTCCCTTATAGAATATACTTGGAGTCTGTCTGCTCCACGGGCATCACTCCCCTGTTCTGTACTTTTTCATTTTCTATTCAATAGAAAGTCACGTTCGGCTATTCAGGCCGACCAGATTTTGTGTTGTGCTAGCCATTCGGCTCATCTCCCGGCTTAATTTCCGACTTTCCCCGTATATTCGGCTCATCCAGCCGAACCGAAGAGTGAAAAGAGCTTTCGGACCCGGCTGATTCGATCCCTCATCAGCCGAATCGCTTAATCCAGTCGAAGGGCGCAAATTTCGAGGGTCACTATTCGCAGTCGTTCCTCACCCCGACACGCTCCACGAGGAGGATCTTTGACCGGGTCAAGGGTCGAAAAATTCGGCTTCCAACAGTTGGGCTGTATAATGTATGGTTGCACATCATTGGTTGATCGGTTGTAAGCCTAAAAGTTCGCAAGGCCCGGATAGAGACGAATACTTGATGGCGGTCGGATCAAGGTGTTGATAAGGATCAAATCAAGTTGAAGCTCCAGATCGGATCAAGAAGTTGAAGACGATCAAACCAATGACGTGTGTGTGCTTGTAATTTATGACCCTAAGACCCCGATTCCGACTCAGTGGCTCGAGTCCGAATCCACTTCTAAGATCCATGATTATCACCAGTTTAATTATTTTTATGCACGGATTATTTTTATTTGCATTAGATGTAAATAAATAAAATATTTTTTGAGACCTAAATATTAATCTCCCCACAAATATTAAGTTGAGCGGTCTTTCGCCGCTGTAGAAATGCGGGCGTTTTTTCTGGTGTTGATTGGCACGGTGGTGACAGTTGGTCGAGTTGCAATCGAGAATGCTGCAACCACTCTATTATGCCATGAGATGTGCGAATAAGTGGGGTTCGGCCCAATAACTGTCAGATGAGGGACAATGACGGCTTTACTTACGCGTTGAACGGTGGGTCTGACTTAACAAGAAATGGGGCCAATAACTATCAGGTGAGCACTACAGGACTTAGAGACCGATCACTGCAATTTGATTGAGAAGCATTGGACAAGAGTTGTCCATCATCGGTTTGCATATCACCAATAACAGTTAGGTGAGGTGGTACGTTAACTGTGGACCGCAGTACCCACTTGAAACCTTTTGTCGCGTTGAGTTTTCGTTTCTCTACCGAGTTCACGCCCCGATTACACGTCCCGGGCACGCCGACAAATCCGCCGTATACAAAGAAATTTTCTCTATATACGAAGCGATAGCTGACCTGTAAATCAAACACTACTACGAACAGTAGTAGAGAGCTGCTAGAGAAAACAGAAGCTAAATAAGACAGAGTTTCATATACATAGTTCCGATCAAATACAGAGCTACTCGCCACTGCGATTAAGTCAAACTATTGTACAATAAACTCGAAACAAAACCATCTACCTGCAGTAGGCACCTCGTAGCTCAGCCGTTGGGTAGGGCTCTAACTCGCGACGCCCTTGTCTCGATCCTAGATCCACGGAGCAGTTGCGCCAGCCGGAACCTGTGCTCTGCCAGAACAGGTAACACTGGGGTGAGAACTACTGTAAAAACAAGTAGTCCTCAGTGGTACCGCCCAAAACAACATCGGTCACCCACTAGTCTACAGAGGACAAGAATAGAAAAAAGCAGAAGCACACTCTACCGCTATCATACCACTACACTATCATGCTCACACTAACCAACGTAAGAAATTAGTCAAATCTGACCAATCCAAATCGGGACTGTAAGCATACCGTCCCCGGGACGTGAATACACCCGTCCGTCGTCCCTTTGGGACATCGGCTCTATCCACTTCTAACTGGCCGTGAAGAGAATCCAAGCGCAAGGGATGAGCGACACCAACGCGAAGCACAAAGCTCTAGCTCCGGATTGCACTCGTTGGGCGCTAACCAACCGAGTATGCAAAGCGATCTACTGTCCGAGCTCAATCCCAGCTCCAACTAGCACAAGTCAAGTATCGACTCAATGGTCTAACAACAACAGGTAACGTCCTCGGCCAAAATTTGACGCCAAAAAGGCGTACGGGTCCACCGTCAACTATGGGCACCCAGCAGTCCGAACGACCTGACGACCCTCATAAAATATCCACATCGGCGAACCAGCACGAGTTTAAATACATTCTAAAACTCACCTGGAGTACTCGTCTCACGAAGAAACATTGCACCCAGTACCAATTTTCTAACGCTCCTAGAGCTAAAATCAGGTAGTTAAAACTGGTGACAGGTCAAATCGTCAGGTTTTCTCCTAATGTCAATTTCCCAAGTCCAACATTGTATACATTATTACTTGAATAAAATAGGCCACTATCGAAAATTAGATATTTAATTCTAAAGATAATCCTAATTTGAGACTAACAACTATTGTAGAAATCACGATTTATTACATGTCGACTAATAACACTTACGGAAGTTAAAAACCGATGTGAACCCCCTCGGCACGCTAATCCCAGGCAGCGAACACATCCCTCACTGTGACACACTGCTGGGCTCGGACTGAAAACGTCCGATCTCGGTCAATCGACTAACTCCAAGCTATCAACAGTCGCAAATCCACAATTCAGTCCAAAAATACAACACCAGAGAAGAAAGGGTTCGACCAGCTAACATTTACCAAAAATCGCAAGTAAGCTCGTGATTTCCTCTGAATCCCGAATCCAACGACCGAAGTCTGTCGCAATCAGATGCTCCTACGCGAGAACGAGAGCCAAAATAGCAAACATACGGACGTGAAATTCAGCAAACAACGTCTCTTCGAGTTGAAGTAGTAAGAATTTTGCCCAAAAATTCAAAGAAATGCTGAATATCACCTCGACAACACCAAGTACCTGTGTGACAGCAAGGACGGCGAAAATCTACGCTTCGCCCAAGCCTCCTCGTGCTACCACGGTGACAAACACTGAGCTCGAACGGTTCCGCGCGCGACGTCGGCGACGGACTCTCCAACCGAGCTCACACGGGCAACCGAGTCTAGAGAGAGGAAGGAGAGGAGAGCAACAAGAACTCTCTCTCTCTCTCAGCACAAGGCTAAATTAGAGAGGAGTGGGTTTGTGATACAAACGAAGCTGTGAAATTACTCAAATGCCTCTCACCTACCCTGGTGTACGGTACACGGATCGCTACCGTACCAGGAAGCTAACCCGAGAGCAGTCTCACGCTCAGCCAGTATAGCGTACGGTACACCTCGCTGGTGTACCGGTACAGCAGCAGGAAAATCTGCTATTTTGCAGTTTTCTTCGCTGAGGCTCTCGTCGCGTCGCACGGATGTCCGTTTTGCGTCTATTTGACGCCAACGCGACTCGGACTGTCCCGACACTCTCCAAGAGCTGTCGACAAGCCCACAGCCAGACACCAGGGATCTCACATTTCCTCCCCCTCTACCAAAAATTTCGTCCGCAAACTAAACATACTACATGCTCCAGGCATCAAACAGTAGGGTAAGCTTCCCTCATCACCGGTTGCAGCTCCCAAAGTCGCCTCCCGTCTCCTCGTGTATGGCTTCCACTGATATCTTCACATACGACACCCCGTTGCGAAATTTATTTCGTTCTCACCAGTCAAGATCCGCAATGTCCTCCTCGTATCTCAGATCCTCGCCAATACCAAGCGGAGTGAAGTTCGATCCACCGTTGGAGGGTCGAACACCATATTCCGCAAAGCCGAGACGTGAACACATCATTGAATGCTGGCTTAGCCGTCGGTGCTAGAGCAATACTGTAAGCAACGGCCCGACTCGCTCCAATACCTCGAAAGGGCCTTACAAATGTGACTGAGCTTTCCACGTACACCAATCGGCGAATCCTCCTGGCGGCCGAGACTTTAAGAAAAAACATGATCTCCCACCCTGGAACTCCAGAAGTCTCGTCTCCGGGTAACAGCCATAAGTCCTCTGTCGACTCGGGCTGGCTTAGTATGTTGTCAGCGCCTCTTTAACCTTTTTCTCACCCCTCATCAGAATCTCAGGCCCAAGCGTCCTCCTCTCATACCCCCCATACACTCCAAAACAAGGAGGATCGACATTCGCGTTCCATACAACGCCTCGAAACGGAGCCATCTAGATGCTCGCGTTGATTAGCTGTTGTTGTACGCAAACCAACGCAGTTCTCAATGCGATTACCACCGCTCCTCAAAGTCCAGGCACCATCGTCCTAGCATCTTCCTCTCTAGAGTCTGAATGGCTGCCGCTCAGACGACCACTGTCCTGTGGGCTGAACGTTGCTAAATGCAACGGTACCCAAGACTATCTCAAAGCTCCTCGAGAAACGCGATACGAACCTCGGGTCTCGTCAGATACTACGAAGTGGGCACTCCATGCAACCCACTAATCATCCAAGTACATACTGAGCGATCTATCTTCTCGACCAAAGGTCTGCACCGGTAAGAAGTGAGCAGACTGTGTCAGTCTGTCCACTATCACCCAAATCGCATCAAAACCACCCTGTCTGCTCGCAATCGACGACAAAGTCCATCTGATCTGCTCCCATCCACTTCGGCGCACTGTTAGACTCTGAAGCTTGCGAGCGAGTACCTGATCTCGGCCTACCTGTTGACAAGTCAGACACTGAAAGCCACCAATTACCAATTCCCTCATTCATTCCATTCCACCAAGAACTGAGCTTTTAAATCCCTTATACTTTGGTCCACCGAGTTTCGGTGAAACCGTTATAAGAACATGAGCCGTCTCTACAAGATGTCCTCCTCAGATCTCTGAATCCATATGGTACACACCGAGTCAGGTCCTGTACCGCAAGTACTCCGAAACTTCACAAACAAAGCCCTCGGCCTGACCCCTCTCCAGTGCGCTCTCAATCCTCGACAATGTGGTCCACTCTGTTTTTCTTCAATTCCTATCAACAGAGTGGTTGCAAATATCCATAGACATCGAATCTCCGCAGAAATCCAGGGACACTACCGTGATCCGTCTCAGCCGTCTCAGCTCCCAGTAACTGTCTCTGCCGAGTGATCAAAGCATACTTCAAGCATTCTGCACGCCTTCCTGCTCAACGCATCTACCCGCCACACAATTCGCCTTGCCGATATAACTGGCGGATACTGACTTCATAATCCTTCACAACTCCAACCACCAGCGCTGTCTCAAATTCACTCCTTTGTAAACAGATACTTGAGACTTTTATGATCGATTCAAAAATCTCGCCATATCGTGCTCGTCCGAACAAGTAATGCCGCCAGAGCTTCAAAGCAAAAACACCGCGGCAAGCTCCAAGTCATGGTAGGGTATTTTCTCATAATCTTTAACTGCGAGAAGCTATAAGCAATCACTCCTTACATGCTGCATCAGCACGCCATCAATGTCCACTTGTGCGATGCACACTGTAGATCACAAATCTTTCGCCCATACGAGGAAGAAGGGCAAAGGATAGGAGCCGACATTAACCTCATCTCAACTCACGCCAAAGCTCGCTCTCTGACATTTTCGTCCTCCAGACAAAACGAATCTCCTTGCGGCGTAAGGCCTGTGAGGGGTGTGGAAGCTTCGGCAAAGCCTTCCACAAAACGACGGTAATATCCTGCAGTCCCAGGAAGCTCCGTTAACCTCAGTAACCGTTGTCGGTTAGGCCAATCTTCGAATCGCCTCAATCTTCTTCGCTCCACTGCTACGCCTCAGCTGAAATTCACATGGCCCAGAAAGCAACCTCCCGTAGCCAGAACTCGCATTCTTTAGCTTGGCATACAACTTCTTCTCGCGCAAGAGAGAAGCGTGTAGCACAATCCTCATAGTGCTCCTTCATGCTCAGCAGCACTCCGGGAGTTAAATCAGGATATCGTCGAGAAGACTACCACAAACCTATCCAAGAACGGCCTTAAACACTCTGTTTCATCAAATCATGAAGGCGCAGGGCACTCGTCAACCAAAAGGCATCACCGTGAACTCATTAATGCCGTTACCGAGTCCGAAAAGCCGTCTTGGGAAGCATTCCTCGGCCCTCCACCCTCAGACTGGTGGTAACCGACTGAGATCAACTTTCGAAAAGACACAAGATCCTTGCAGCTGATCGGATAGATCATCACATGCCGACAGCGGATAGCTTGTTCTTGATGCGTTCACTTTATTCAGCTCCCGTATCCAACAAACCTGAGGCGAACCATCCTTCTTCTTACAAATAAACACCGCGCTCCCCCCAAAAATAGGCGACACACTGGTCTTACAAATCCTCTTATCATCAGATCCTTGAAGTTGCGCGTTTAGTCTCTCTT
Organism: Ananas comosus; assembly: GCF_001540865.1. Taxonomy (NCBI): domain Eukaryota; kingdom Viridiplantae; phylum Streptophyta; class Magnoliopsida; order Poales; family Bromeliaceae; genus Ananas; species Ananas comosus. Next base: position 3,638,543 of record NC_033629.1, read on the forward strand.
TCACGCTCTGCGGTCACCTGTAGGTACCTTGAGTAATTGGTGCAGTACCAGGGACTACATCAATCACAAACTCATCTCCTCGTTCGGCGGCAATGGTCGTCAACTCAGGGTAGAAAACATCCGAAAACTCGCGGACTACAGGATGTCTCGCAGTCTCGGCGCCGCCGTAGTACCTCTACAACTGCGCTAGGAAAGCCGATACCCACTGCTCAGCAATCTCTGTCGAGCCCTCGCCGAGATATCCAGTGGCAAACAGCGTGCTCTTTCCCCTTCCTATTCTTACTGCAGCCTCTGAAAGTAAACTCCTCCTGGCCTGGCTCGCGGAACGTCACCGTCCTCTCTCCACAGGTCGATCGTAGCATGTACCGCGCGGAGCCAATCCATACCAGCACTACGTCAAGTCCTGCCCAGGCTGCCCTAACACCAACAGTCGTCTGCGGCATGATCAAGAGTCTAACTGCACCGGACAGGACCAACAACACTCTGTAACCTGCCAAGACATGGTCGGGATCTGCATCCTCTCGTGCCTGAGACAACGCTCGTAACTCTAAGAATGCAACAATGCAAATGCTCGGCGGAAACAAAGGAATGTGATGCACCGTATCAAAAAGAGTCGCGAACTCTAATGTCAGAAATTCAAAGTGATACCTGCCACCACTGCGTTCTGGCTGCTGAAGATCCTTCCACCTGATTCTGCGTAGACCCTGCCACTCGGAGCCTGCCTGTCGCGCTCACTCCGACGCGGCACAACGATCTATCCTGCTGGCGTAGGGGTCGCGGTGCTGCCCGTAAGACTGCTGTGGTAGCTGGATTTCGGGTGCGAAGCTGATGACGGTGCTGAGATGCTGCTCTGGGACAAGCCGCCCTATGGTTGTCCCGGCTGACCACATCCATTAGCAGTCTGCCCTCTGTCTGCCCTCGCACTGCCCGAGGCCAGTGCGGTCCTCCGCAGATCACACACTGCCATGCGTCCTCTGAGTCTGCCCCTGCTGACTGCGTGATTCCCTGGAACGCTGACGCCCCGAAGATCACGACCCTGGAACGTGCATCGTGGACGGTCTCGGCGGAGTCTGGCTGCCTTTGACTGCCCTCCCGTCGATCTGGGAAAGGGCGCTTCCGTGTCCTGACCCTGCCTCCACGGGCACTGAGGTGCCTCTCCGGCAGCGACACCTCACCTCTCTCCACCATAAGGCCTGCTCTTATGGACGGCATCCAGGGTCCTCGACCTCTGTGCCTCCCACTAACCTGAAAGATGTTCCAGTCTCAGCCCCTCTCGAACATGTATACCTTTGTGCCGGCTCGTCTCGTGGCGCAAATGGGTACACATTCAGGATCGAGTGAAACTCCAACAGTACTCCCTGCAGCTGGGCGATCTGCCCTGCTGAAAGCCTCCTCAAATCCTCCTCGAGCTTCTGTGATCCATGTTGGGAAAGAAACATCCCAAACAGGCATTCCACAGAACTCGTCCCAACTCCAGCTGCGCGCCACTAGACCCCTGGTCTCCCTCGTTCTCCGCCACTAGTCATGAGCATCACCTGCTAGACAGTGTACTCCCAGGGGCACCTGCTCCCCTCTCATGGAACGATACAGATCCACTCGATAAACTTCTCCGATCGCACTGACCCTTCGCCTCGTAATCCAGGCCTCAGTGCCTCTGCCATCGAAGCATCGGTGGATCCAAATCGACGAAAACGAGCTAACCTCTCGTCCAACGCCTCCTGCTCGGCCTCAGTCAACGGTACTGGCCCCTAGCTAGGCGCAACTCGGCGCTACTGGAACTCTGCGATGGAGGGAACTGCTGCAGCTTGGGGTCTGTCACTGAGTAGTCGTCGTGGCATCAGGGATGGAACTGACGACTCTAATTGCCCTTCGCGTACAGAACTCGGTGGCTGAGCTATTCCTTTCACACAACCTCGCAGATAGCTCCCCTGCTGTCTCGTCACTCAGTCAGAGCAGACCAACTGGTGCACTCAAATCATGGGGATGTGCACTAGCCTCAGGTCGCACACTCAGGTTCCACAACAGGGCGGTGCAACTCGCCCTCTGCACTGCTCAGGCATCTCGTGAGATCTAGCTCAGATCCTGCGCCAACTGCGCCGCTCCGCACGCGGTCGGGCCTCGGCGACGATACATAGGCTGAATAGGAACAAACTGCGGTTAGATACAACGCAAAAACGACTCTCGACCCAATCAACGAAAGCTCAGAAGCGGTCCCTGTTTTCCTCCAAAATTATGTCGTCTGCCAGCACACATAATTATCTCAGGCAAAACAGAAACTCCTCAGTCAATCACTACTACTCTAAGAGGAGTCTTAAACAAATAATCATTGACTTTGCACACTAAATTACGCCTGTCTCACGTCTTGCTTCCCTAAGTTTGCCAACTTAGGTTTCCTAGGTCCCCACGACCTGCCCCAGACACAGCTCTGATCCACTTTAATCTGTCACGGCGCCGGGATTACCGTTCCCCTGGCACGCCAAAATCCGCCGATCAAAGAGAATTTTCCCTGATACCGAAGCGATAGCTGTACCTGTAAATCAAACGACTATCACGAACAGTAGTAGAGTGCTGCTAGAGAAAATAGGAAGCTAAATGAAGACAGAGGTTTCATTATACATTAGTTCCGGATCAAATACGAGAGCTACTCGCACTGGCGAGTTAAGTCAACTACTGCTACAGTAAACTCGAAACAAAACAGTTACCTCAGATAGGGCCACTCTAGATCACGCACTTGGGTAGGGCTCTAAACTCGCCGACGCTCTTGCTCGATCCTGATCTCACGGACGGCCTTAAGCAGCAGCCGGAACCTGTAGGCGTCTGCCAAAGAACAAGAGAAAAAAGTACAACTGGCATGAGAACTTATGTAAAAACAAAGTAGTCCTCAGTGGTACCGCCCAAAACTAACATCGCGGTCACCCACTGAAGGTCTTAAGAAGGGAGCAAGAATAGAAGCGAAAGCAGAGAGCACACATCTACGCTATCATTCCACTCACTATCATGCTCTACACTAACCAACTGAGGAAATGTCCAAATCTTGACCCAATCCAAATGGGGGCGGGGGACTTGTAAGCATACGCTCCCCGGACTGTGAAACACCGTCCCTGTCCCGCTTGCGACTATCAGGCTCTATCCACTCTAACTGGTCGCGTGGAGAGCGCAAGTCCAACTGGCATAGCGACACACGCCGAAAGCCACAAAGCTAACTCCGAGAGTGGTCACTCTTGGGCGCTACCCAACACCTGAGTATGCAGCGGTAGTCTCTGTCGAGCTCAATCAGGCTCCAACTAGCAAAGTCAAGTAATTGACTCAAACTGGATCTAACAAACCAACAGGAGCGAACGTGCCCTCGGCCACATTTGACGCGAAAAAGGCGATACGGGTCCACCGTCAACTTATGCGGGCACCAAACAGTCCGAAACGACCTGAACGACCCTGTAAAAATACACTCGCGCAACCACGGCACTGAGTGTAAATTACATTCAAAACTATCTGGACAGTACTCGTCGTCGAAGAAACTGCCGACGTCAATTTTCAACGGCTCCTAGAGCTTAAACATCAGGTAGTTAAAACTGGGTGACATGGTCCAAATCCAGGTTATTCCCTAATTCAATTTCCAAGTCCACACTGTATAATCTATATTTACTGATAAAATATGCCTCGAAATTCAGATTTTACATTCATAAGATAATCCCATGAAATTTGAGCTAACAATCTATTGATTAGAAATCACGATTCATATACATCGTCGTACAATAACACTTAGCGGTAAAAACCGATGATAACCCACCTCGCACGCGCTATCCAGGCAAGGCGGACACCCCCTCAGCTGATGAACAGCCACGCTGCCTGGGTCGACTGAAAACATCGATCTCGCAAATCGACGTAACCTCAAGCGTTCATCAACTCGCAAATCCACAATTCAGTCAAAAATACAGCATATTAGAAGGGAAGGGTTTCGACCAAGCTAACCTTTACCAAAAATCGCCAAGTAAGGGCTTCGTGGATTCCTTCGAAAGCTCCGAATCCAACGAGCCAAGTCTCGTCGCAATCCGATGCTCCTACGTCAGAGAACGAACCAAAATACAAACACGTCGACGTGTGAAATTCAGCAAACAACGTCTCTTCGAGTTGAAGTAGTAAGAATTTGCCCAAAATCCAAAGAAATGCTGAATACTCACCTCGACAACACCAAGTACCTTGTGACAGCAAGGACGGCGAAAATCTACGCTCGCCAGCCTCCTCGCTGCCTACCACGGTGACAAACACCGAGCTCGAACGTTTCGCGGCGCGACGTCGGCGACGACGGACTCTCCACGAGTCACCACGGCAAACGAGTCTAGAGAGAGGAAGGAGAAGAGAGACACAGAACTCACTCTCTCTCTCAGCACAAGGCTAAATAGAGCTGGGGTGGGTTGGTGATACAACGAGGTGAAAATTTTACTCAAATGCCCCCTCACCTACCCTGGTGGTACCGGTACGAGCGGGATCGCGTACCGGTATAGGAGCTAACCCGAGAGCCAGTACACGCGCTCAGCCAGTATAGCGTACGCGTACACCTCGCTGCGCGCTACGTACCGCAGCCAGCTGGAAAATCTGCCTATTTTACAGATTTTCTTCGCTGAAGGCTGCTCTTCGCGTCGCACGGAGTCCGTTTTTGCGTCTATTTGACGCCAACGCCGACCTCGGACTTGTCCCGACACTCTCCAGAAGCTGGCGAGCAAGCCCCCACAGCCAGACACCAGGGATCTCACACCGAGGAGTGTCAGAGACTCGAGAAAATAGTGGGAGGCTAAATTTATTATTTTTAAAATTCCTAAAATAATTTTTCAAAACAAATACAAATATCTAACTTGAATCTTTACTCTCTGCAATACCAATGTCTGCTTCAAATTATCTCTCTCGTATTCTCGACACAAAATTTTTAACTAAAACTAATTATAAAGACTGGCTGAGGAACTTAAAAATAGTTTTAAATTCCAATAAGCTCTGCATTGTTCTCGATCAGGTAAACCTCACGTTGCCAAACCATCCAATAACTAACCGAAGGGCAGTCTGTTCATGATCATTGTTTGACAATAATCAAAGACCTCGAGGAGCTTAAGATGCTCGGCGTGGAAATAGAAAAGGAATTGCAAGTTGATCTGATCCTGCAATCTCTTCCTATATTATATGGCCAGTTTATTGTAAACTACCATATGAATAAAATTAACTGCACCAACGCAGACTTATTGAACATGTTGGTAACTACAGAGGGGACTTTGAAAAGTTCAAAGGGCACGGTTCTCGCTGTGGAGCAGGCTTCCTCTTCTAAAAGAGCGTCTAATTGGAAGAAGAAATCCGTGAAGAAACAAATGACGGAGAACAAGCCCAAGAGGGAAGCTCCTAAGAAAAATACCGCTAACAAAGGAAAATGTTTCCACTGCAATGTTGACGGCCATTGGAAGAGGAACTGTCCTGGCTACCTAGAGAGCCTAAAGAATAAGAGGAAGGACACACCTTCGGAAGGTATGTCAGACTTGCTCGTAATAGAAACTAACCTTACGATTTCCTCTACTTCCAGTTAAGTTATAGACTATGATTTTAGTGCTTTTAGTGCTTCAATGCAGGGTCTAAGAAAAAGTAGAGGGCTTAGGAAAGGTGAAGTGACCCTACGGGTGGGCAACGGGGCAAGAGTTGCTGCTGTGGCTGCTGGCACCTATCCTTTGCGACTACCGTCAGGATATGTTTTATTACTTAAAGACTGTTATTATGTACCTACTACTAGCAGGAATTTGATTTTTGTTTCTTCTTTAGCATAGGACGGTTATAATTTTAATTTTGACAAAGACTACTGCATAATTTATTTTAGAAATAATATTATTGGTCGTGGTTTTATGATTGACAGTCTTTATCATTTACATATGGATGTATCTGCAAATATTTCTGAGCAAGTAGAGACTGCTGTTGGGTCTAAGAGACCTAGAGATGAGATGAACCTAAAGTATATGTGGCACCTCAGGCTTGGTCATATTGGAGAAGAAAGGATAAATAAATTGGATAAAGATGGGCTTCTTGGCTCATTAACTTCAGAGTCTTATCCAGTTTGTGAATCTTGTCTTCAAGGAAAATTGACTAAATTACCCTTTGTAGGACAAGGGGAAAGGGCCACTGAGATACTTTCCTTAATACACATTGATGTGTTGTGGGCCATTTGATGTGCATGCTAGGGGTGGTTATCTCTACTTCATAACCTTTACCGATGATTATTCACGGTATGGGTATATGTATCTTATGAAACACAAATCTGAGGCTTTTGAAAAGTTCAAAGAATTCAGATATGAAGTAGAAAAATAAACTGAAAAATCCATCAAGGTTCTTCGATCAGATCGAGGAGGAGAATACCTTAGTGGAGAGTTCCTAAATTATCTCAAAGAAAACGGCATAGTCTCACAGTGGACTCCTCCGGGAACACCTCAACTCAACGGGGTGTCAGAACGGAGAAACCGAACCTTATTGGATATGGTTCGATCTATGATGAGCTTCACTGATCTTCCTTTATTTCTTTGGGGACATGCTTTGCTTACCGCAGCTTATTTGTTAAATAGGGTTCCCTCTAAATCCGTTCCTACCACGCCGTATGAGATGTGGCATGGTAAGAAACCAAGTCTTGGTCATATCAAGATTTGGGGATGTCCGGCCTATGTTAAGCGACTACAGGTGGACAAGTTAGAGGCTAGGTCTGAGAGGGCTCGTTTTATTGGATATCCTAAAGAAACTTTAGGTTACTATTTTTATATCCCAGAGAATCACAATATAGTTGTGAGCAAACATGCTATTTTCTTGGAAAAACAGTTTATTCAAGAAGCTAGTGGGAGAAAAATTGAGCTCGAAGAGAGAGTCTCTGAAGAGCAACGAGTCATCAAACCTACAGAACCTATTCAAGCTGAGCCAGTACATGTAGTACCTCCTCCACCTCGTAGGTCGAGTAGAATCTCCCATCCCACTAAAAGATACTTAGGTATCGTTACAGAGGAAGTAGAGGAAATGTTCCTCATGGGAGATAGGGAACATGGAGATGATCCCAAAACCTACAACGAGGCGATGTCTGACATCGATTCCGAGAAATGGCTGGATGCCATGAAGTCAGAAATTGACTCAATGCATTCCAACCAGGTTTGGATTTTGGTAGACCCACCAGAAGGTATAGTACCTATCGGGTGTAAATGGATCTACAAAAGAAAGATAGGTTCGGATGGAAAGGTAGAGACCTATAAAGCAAGGCTGGTTGCAAAAGGTTATAGTCAACGCGAAGGCATTGACTATCAGGAGACCTTTTCACCTGTGGCCATGCTTAAATCCATTCGAACACTGCTTGCCCTTGCAGCATACTATGATTATGAGATCTGGCAAATGGATGTGAAAACTGCCTTCCTAAATGGATATCTTGAGGAAGATATCTATATGGAGCAGCCTTTGGGTTTCACTTCCGGTGACGAAAGTCACAAAGTATGCAAGTTGCAACGGTCCATTTATGGACTTAAGCAAGCATCTCGGACTTGGAATACTCGTTTCGATAACGTGATTAAATCGTTTGATTTCGTTAAGAATGAGGAGGAACCATGTGTTTATAAGAAGGTCAGTGGGAGAGCTGTCACATTCCTCGTATTGTACGTGGATGACATTCTCCTAATTGGGAATGACATTCCAATGCTGACTTTAGTTAAAATATGATTGTCTAAAGAATTCTCCATGAAAGATCTAGGGGAAGCATCCTATATTTTGGGGGTAAAGGTCTATAAAGATAGATCTAAAAGGATACTAGGCTTCTCACAGAAAATGTACATAGAAGAGGTGCTGAAGAGGTTTGGCATGGAAAACTCCAAAATGGGACTTTTACTTCTTAGACATGGAATTTATCTCTCTAAGAAAATGTGCCCCAATACATTTGAAGAGATTCAACGTATGAGTAAGATCCCTTATGCATCAGCTATAGGGAGTCTTATGTATGCCATGCTATGTACACGACCTGATATCGCGCTTGCAGTGAGTGTCACAAGTAGATATCAATCTAATCCAGGTGAGGAGCACTGGATTGCTGTGAAGAACATACTCAAGTACTTGAGAAGGACTAAGGATATATTCTTGATTTTTGGAGGAGGAAAGTTGAAAGTACAAGGATATACTGATTCAGACTTTATGTCTGATGTTGACGATAGAAAGTCTACGTCAGGATGTGTGTTCTTATGCAATGGTGGCTCTGTGTATTGGAAGAGTTCCAAACAACCAATTATTGCTGACTCTACTATGGAAGCAGAGTATATCGCCACATCTGAAGCTGCAAAGGAAGCCTTCTAGTTCAAGAAATTTGTCGCAGAACTAGGTGTGATGCCATCGGATGCCATACCACTATATTGCGACAACAATGGTGCCATAGCCCTAGCTAAAGAGCCCAGGTCTCATCAGAGGTCCAAGCATATGGAGCGGCGGTTTCATATTATACGAGACTACCTCGACAAGAAATACATCAAGATGCAGAGAGTAGACTCTACGGATAACATGGCAGACCCATTGACTAAACCACTTAGCCAGCAGAAGACTGAAGTCCACCTTGAGAAGATGGGGCTTAGGTATATGGCTGATTGGCTTTAGTGCAAGTGGGAGATTGTTAGATGTATGCCCTAGAAGCCAACCAGGCCGACACATTAAAGATTCTGAGTTGGTTGACTCGTCCGTGTGTTGACCTGCGGCTGCCTCGCGCGCTATTCACAATGAGGTTACGTGTTAGTTGTTGTATTAGTATACTTGCGTCCGTAGCCATTCGGGTTTCCTTGCCGGTGCATGTTGGCTGAGTAGGTTTCATTGTAGAAAGTAGGATGCCTCGACTTTGATAGAATCTTATCTCCCTCGTAGATAGGGAGGCTTAGTCGCTATGTGATTTATGAGGACGAGTTAGGCAGACTTGGTCAGACAGTGATGAACTAGCGTGAAAGGGTTTTCGAATATTAAGGAATTACTGAGGCTCGATGAATTAGACTATGACAGGGATTGGGTGACGAGTGTATTCGATAATCTCCGTCATGTCGGGATCATTGATAGAAGGATTGTATCACACGTAACTACCAAGAGGTTCAGTATTCCACTTCTAGCTAGAATGCCTACAGCTGCTAGGCTGTATGGTGGTTGTGAGATCATGAAATTTATCTAAGATGATCAATGAATTATCACATTGGGCTGAGTTGTGAATTGTTCTGATCCATTGAAAGAAGTTTCGTGATATTGTTGATAGTTGTTCAAATATCATACTCTCCACTACACAGATAGAATTAAGACCTATGGTGCACACACATAAGAGCGTGTGATTGATCGGCACTAGCTAGATCCTGCATTATTGAATTGGCCGGTGGACCGTACATTGTCAATATGTGATAATTGGGACTAATTTTGTAATTATTACAAATTAGTTGTATTAAAGTGTAAATGTTACAAGAGAGGACTTCTAATAGTAGTAAAATTATAAGCAGACTTATGTTGCAAAATGTTGCATTATTAATTGTGATAAATATAAATTACTATTAAAATTCAAAGTCGGAATCAAATTAGGATTTGATCAATCTAACCCAATTATAAAGTAAGGATAAATTTA